>NC_090648.1:160637305-160938278 GCF_040937935.1 Hyperolius riggenbachi | reverse complement strand
CATCGGACTGGTTATCTGGCAGTTGTGTGCGTGGTGTCGCTGCCGGTTGTGTCAGCTTTGTGCCCACTGGCTCCTTGTAACTGGCTGAGGACTCGGACCTCGTGCATGATGTGCTGGTGCTGCTTAACCCACTGCTGGACGCTTGAGAGGTCATCCAAGTAATTATCTGGTCCTGTTCTTTTGGATCTGTGAGGGTTGTTGTCCTGGACAACATGGGCGGTATTGAGTGGGTTTTCTTGGGTGCTCCCCTGTGGCCTGTACGTGAACCGTCAGGGGAAACACCTCTTCCCTTGCCCCTTCCTCTTTCACCGGATTTCTTCCTCATTTCACTTATCCTTACAGTACACGCTGACTGGCAGCAGTACAGTGGCAGTACAGAAATGCTATACAGTACCACTATTCCCAGCAGCGACACAGAGCACAATGCTATACAGTGGCGGGTGAGCGGTGTACCACTATTCCCAGCAGCGACACAGAGCACAATGCTATACAGTGGCAGGTAAGCGGTGTACTACTGTTCCCAGGCCCAGCAGACACAGAGTGGAAGTAAACACAATGCTATATAGTCTGGCTGAGCGGTGTACACAGAGTGGCAGTACACACAATGCTATATAGTCTGGCTGAGCGGTGTACACAGAGTGGCAGTACACACAATGCTATATAGTCTGGCTGAGCCGTGTACACAGAGTGTCAGTAAACAATGCTATATATAGCGTGGCTGAGCGAGGTACACAGTGGCAGTACACACAATGCTATATAGTCTGGCTGAGCGGTGTACACACAGTGTCAGTAAACAATGGTATATAGTCTGGCTGAGCGGTGTACACAGAGTGTCAGTAAACAATGGTATATAGTCTGGCTGAGCGGTGTACACAGAGTGGCAGTACACACAATGCTATATAGTCCGGCTGAGCGGTGTACACAGAGTGGCAGTACACACAATGCTATATAGTCTGGCTGAGCGGTGTACACAGAGTGGCAGTACACACAATGCTATATAGTCTGGCTGAGCGGTGTACACAGAGTGGCAGTACACACAATGATATATAGTCTGGCTGAGCCGTGTACACAGAGTGGCAGTACACACAATGCTATATAGTCTGGCTGACCCGTGTACACAGAGTGTCAGTAAACAATGCTATATATAGCGTGGCTGAGCGAGGTACACAGTGGCAGTACACACAATGCTATATAGTCAGGCTGAGCCGTGTACACAGAGTGTCAGTAAACAATGGTATATAGTCTGGCTGAGCGGTGTACACAGAGTGTCAGTAAACAATGGTATATAGTCTGGCTGAGCGGTGTACACAGAGTGGCAGTAAACACAATGCTATATATAGCGTGGCTGAGCGAGGTGCACAGTGGCAGTACACACAATGCTATATAGTCAGGTTAAGCCGTGTACACAGAGTGTCAGAAAACACAATGCTATATATAGCGTGGCTGAGCGAGGTGAAAGTGGCAGTACACACAATGCTATATAGTCAGGCTGAGCCGTGTACACAGAGTGTCAGTAAACAATGGTATATAGTCTGGCTGAGCGGTGTACACAGAGTGGCAGTAAACACAATGCTATATATAGCGTGGCTGAGCGAGGTGCACAGTGGCAGTACACACAATGCTATATGGTCAGGCTGAGCCGTGTACACAGAGTGTCAGTAAACAATGGTATATAGTCTGGCTGAGCGGTGTACACAGAGTGTCAGTAAACAATGGTATATAGTCTGGCTGAGCGGTGTACACAGAGTGGCAGTAAACACAATGCTATATATAGCGTGGCTGAGCGAGGTGCACAGTGGCAGTACACACAATGCTATATAGTCAGGCTAAGCCGTGTACACAGAGTGTCAGAAAACACAATGCTATATATAGCATGGCTGAGCGAGGTGCACAGTGGCAGTACTTACAATGCTATATAGTCAGGCTGAGCCGTGTACACAGAGTGTCAGTAAACAATGGTATATAGTCTGGCTGAGCGGTGTACACAGAGTGTCAGTAAACAATGGTATATAGTCTGGCTGAGCGGTGTACACAGAGTGGCAGTAAACACAATTATATATATAGCGTGGCTGAGCGAGGTGCACAGTGGCAGTACACACAATGCTATATAGTCAGGCTAAGCCGTGTACACAGAGTGTCAGAAAACACAATGCTATATATAGCGTGGCTGAGCGAGGTGCACAGTGGCAGTACACACAATGCTATATAGCCAGGCTAAGCCGTGTACACAGAGTGTCAGAAAACACAATGCTATATATAGCGTGGCTGAGCGAGGTACACAGTGGCAGTAAACAATGCTATATATATATATAGTGTGGCTGAGCGAGCGGTGTACTACTGTTCCCAGCAGCGACACACAATGACTGGGGGGGACCCTGGCCAGCGTGGCTGGAGAGCAAACTACCCTGCCTGCCTACCCAAAGCTAAACCCACAGAGAAATGGCGGAGATATGACGTGGTTCGGGTATTTATTTACCCGAACCACGTGACCGTTCGGCCAATCAGAGCGCGTTCGGGCCCGAACCACGTGACCCGTTCGGCCAATCACAGCGCTAGCCGAACGTTCGGGGAACGTTCGGCCATGCGCTCTTAATTCGGCCATGTGGCCGAACGGTTTGGCCGAGCACCGTCAGGTGTTCGGCCGAACTCGAACATCACCCGAACAGGGTGATGTTCTGCAGAACCCGAACAGTGGCGAACACTGTTCGCCCAACACTAACACTATGTAGCATATTCCACTGAATTGTCCAAACTAAGTCTATCTCCTGTTCCTCTCTCGGGGAGTTGTTCCAGCGCTGTACCCCGTTCAAATTTGCTGCTACCAGAAGCCCTCAGAAACACTCGTGTCCTTGAGTACTTCCAAAGATAGGCAGCTCCGTAATACGCCAGCACACTTTTGTGCATGGGCAGTATGGAGCCACCTGTATTCGGAAGCACTCGGGGACATACGTTCTTCTGGACCTTTCAGGAACCCCCCCCTTAAAAATCCTGCGTTTGCCCCTGTAGTGCTGTGGTGTGTGGTGTGTCTGGCTTGTAGTGCTGTGGTGTGTGGTGTGTGACTTGTAGTGCTGTTTGTGTGGTGTGTCTGACTTGTAGTGCTGTGTATGTGTGTGTGACTTGCAGTGCTGTGTGTGTGGTGTGTGTCTGTGACTTGCAGTGCTGTGTGCATGTGTGTGTGTGTTTTGGGGGGGGGATCTGTGACTTGTAGTGCTGTGTGTGTGTGACTTGTAGTGCTGTGTGTGTGTGTGTGACTTGTAGTGCTGTGTGTGTGTGTGACTTGTAGTGCTGTGTGTGTGTGTGTGACTTGTAGTGCTGTGTGTGTGGTGTGCCTGTCACTTGTAGTGGTGTGTGTGTGTGTGTGTGTGTGTGTGTGTGTGTGTGTGTGTGTGTGTGTGTGTGTGTGTGTGTGTGTGTGTGACTTGTAGTGCTGTGTGTGTGTGTGTGACTTGTAGTGCTGTGTGTGTGTGTGACTTGTAGTGCTGTGTGTGTGGTGTGCCTGTCACTTGTAGTGCTGTGGTGTGTGTGTGTGTGTGTGTGTGTGTGTGTGTGTGTGTGTGTGTGTGTGTGTATGTGTGTGTGTGTGTGTGTTACTTGTAGTGCTGTGGTGTGTGTGTGTGTGACTTGTAGTGCTGTGTGTGTGGTGTGTCTGTAACTTGTAGTGCTGTGTGTGTGGTGTGTCTGCAACTTGCAGTGCTGTGTGTGTGGTGTGTCTTTCACTTGTAGTGCTGTGGTGTGTGTGTGTGTCGCTTGCAGTGCTGTGGTGTGTGTGTGTGACTTGTAATGCTGTATGTGTGTGTCTGACTTGCAGTGCTGTGTGTGTGTCTGTCACTTGTAGTGTGTGTGTGTGACTTGCTGTGTGTGTGGTGTGTCTTTCACTTGTAGTGCTATGGTGTGTGTGACTTGCTGTGTGTGTGTGTGTGTGTGTGTGTGTGTGTGTGTGTGTGTGTGTGTGTGTGTGTGTGTGTGTGTGTGTGTGTGTGTGTGTGTGTGTGTGTGTGTGTGTGTGTGTGTGTGTTGTGTCTGTTACTTGTAGTGCTGTGTGTGTGGGGGGGAATCTGTGACTTGTAGTGCTGTGTGTAGTGGTGTGTGTCTGTGACTTGCAGAGGTGTGTGTGTCTGTCACTTGCAGTGCTGTGTGTGATTTGTGTCTGTGACTTGCAGTGGTGTGTGTGTCTGTCACTTGTAGTGCTGTGTGTGGGGGGAGTCTGCGACTTGTAGTGCTGTGTGTGGTGTGTGTCTATCACTTGTAGTGCTGTGGTGTGTCTGTCACTTGTAGTGCTGTGTGCGGGGGAGTCTGTGACTTGTAGTGCTGTGTGTGTGGTGTGTGTCTGTCACTGTGACTTGTAGTCTGTGACTTGTAGTGCTGTGTGTGTGGTGTGTCTGTCACTGTGACTTGTAGTGCTGTGGCATGTTTGTCACTTGCAGTGGTGTGTCCGTCTATAAAGAGATTGGGTGTGTTGTTGTTGTTTTTTACTTTTTATTCAGCAAAAATGTGAAATTAGGTAGACACGCACCATCTCACCCTCCATTCCCAAAAGGGGCAAAACTTTAGTGCTTGCCATAGGTGCCCTTTTCCCTAGATATGCTACTGCCCCACCAGCATGGTAATCTAGTCCGGCTTCCCCTTGGACTCCTTATGTGTGTGTTAGGGGTCTTACCCCACTTCCTGTGCCCTGGTGCCATCCTTTGTTCTTCTCCAATTCACCTCACTCTTTTTTAAATAAAATACATTTTTAGTACAAATTTTAAAGGGTTGTTGAGGGAGGGGGCCCAAATTGGCTACTTTGCTTAGGGCCCCATTTGGCCTTAATCCGGCTCTGGCCAGGAGAAAAGCGCGATATAAGTGTTCTGTGTTTGTTTGTAAATAATCTTTAAGAGCAAAGAAAAAATGCTGTGTTTCATACCGATTTAAGTTAGAGGAAATTGGCTTGCATGCAGTTTGGGACCGACCCAATCCAGCTCTATCTAAGAAGTGCATTTGTCTGACCCAATCAATGATCTGCATACAACTTGCATAAATTTGCAAGAAAGCTGGACTTATTTACAATCTTGTTGACAACCTCTACTAAAGAGCACCACCTGTTCTGCACAGAGCTGCACAGTTATTATTATTTAGTATTTGTATAGCGCTGACATCTTCCGTAGCACTGTACAGAGTATATTGTCTTGTCACTTAACTGTCCTTCAGAGTAGCTCACAATCTAATCCCCACCAAGGTCATATGTCTACGTATGTATCATTTAGTGTATGTATTGTAGTCTAGGGCCAATTTAGGGGGAAGACAATAAACGTATCCAGATGTTTTTAGGATGTGAGAGGAAATTGGAGTGCCTGAAGGAAACTCACTCAGACATGGGGATATACAAACTTCATGCAGATAGTGCCCTGGCTGGGATTCAAACTGGGGACCCAACACTGCAATGCAAGAGTGCTAACAACTACTACCAGAAATCATTAAAATACATAGAATTATAGTCATGGATATAGCATCAACTATTTAAAAATAAAACAGGTTATCATTAGAGACTTTATTTTTGCTAGTTTTGTGGTTTCGGCCTGAGTCCTTGTTTCCAAGTAATTTCTAGGCAAAATTATGCAAAGTAGCATACCTTTAAAATATGATTTGTAACCACATCCAATTTAATTTTCAAACTGGATGAGATCCACAAACAAAAAGCCAGAGGGCTGCATTTAGCCTCAAAACACCCGCCTGACATCAGAGGCGGGACAAGTTCCTCCAGCACCCAAGGCTGAGACACCAAAGTGCGCCCCTCCATCCCTGCCACCCCAGCCGTCACACACTGATTGCTATTAGACTAAGAGGCGCCACAGGGCCCACAACCTCCCCAACACCTTAATATCTAGTTATCTGGCTTGCAGTCACTGCTATGTATCCCCTTTTCTTATTTCTTTCTGCTTCATACACAATTAGGAATGACAGCTGAATTAATTGTGCGCCCCCTCCTACACTGCGCCCTGAGGCTGGAGCCTCTCCAGCCTATGCCTCGGCCCGGCCCTGCCTGACATGCCTGTCTTACAGATTGTTCCTACAGTGCCAATGAAAATATAAAGTACTTTACCCATCGTAACAGATTTTATTCCATTTACAGATATAGCGGCACAAAAAGGACAAAGGCTGCTGCAAGCAACATGATAACACCTTCGGTAAGCTATTTAAATAATATCTATGAATGACTGATATTTTTCATAAGTCAGACATATTATAGACACAAATTTCTTCATGATATGTGAAAAGTATTATCTGCACTCTGCATTACAAAAATGTAAAGCAGAAAGTGTTCTCATAGAAACCCAAGGGCTGATTTAGGAAAAATGAAAAATTATGCAAAAGTTCAAAGCAACCAATCAAGTTCCATGTTTTAGAAGAAACAAGGAATCTGATTGGCTGCTCTAGACATATTCACATTTGCTTAAGGTTTTTGTTTTTAAAATTTAAAAATTTCTGGTTTTAATACATCTGTTGTAGTGGATAACAGTCTCACCTTGCAGTGCTGGATCCTGGTTTGAATCCATTCTGCACAGAGTGTGTATGCTCTCCCCATGTCTGCATGGGTTTTCTCCGGGCACTCCAGTTTTCACCCCAAAATCATCGGAATAAGTTAATTGGCTTCCCCCTAAACATTGTGTTTAGATTTATACATAGATAGATAGATAGATAGATAGATAGATAGATAGATAGATAGATAGATAGATACTGGACATATGACTATTAGGGATGATCGGAAAGGGCGATTTCCGATTCCGCAGGAATTCGGAATTCCGTCAGAACAAAATTCCGTAACCGTTACATTCCACGGAATTCCGCGTTCCGGCGGTACAATTTCAGTAATCTCATTTGAAACCTTGTTTTGGAAAACATCGTAGGCCATAGGACCTAGTGGCTGTTCCATCAGTCATTTTTTTTTTTGAGCAGCAGGAGTTGTCGTAGGCCATGGGACCTAGAGGTGGTTCCACGGCATTCATCACAATTTTTGTTTGGGAGCAGCAGGAGTTGTCGTAGGCCATGGGACCTAGAGGTGGTTTCACGGCAGTCATTATAATTTTTTTCTTTAAAGCAGAAGGAGTAGTCATTGGCCAAAAGCATAGGGTTAGTGATATTACATTGGATTGCTGCAAAAACAGATTTTTTTTAAATCTTAAAATGCAAAAATATGCGACGGTAGTGATAGGCAGCAGAGTTTGAGAGGGAGAGCCTTTGAGGCTTGAAAAACAGCACATTGTAATTTAGTCAGTGAGAGGGGCCTTGTAATTGTCACTGATCCATGACTCGTTCATTTTTATGAACGTTAGTATGTCCACATTGTCTGTGGACAGACAGGTCCATTGGTCGGTGACCACCCCACCTGCAGCACTAAATACTCGTTCCGAAAGAACACTGGCGGCCGGGCATGCCAGAACCTCCAGTGCATACTGAGCGAGTTCAGGCCAGGTATCCAGTTGTTTTGTCCAATGGGGTCATCATTACTCTCCATATTGTCTGGAGCACTGGCCGACCCCAAGCAATCATTCACCATACGGTCCAGCCACTGGTGGTGACCACTTTGTCCGCTGGTGGTGCTGCCGCTAGAAGGAGTATCTGGCATTGGCTGATAAAATTCCTTCAACATACTCAGCAGGTTCACAGATAGTCTATTGGTGCTGCTGCTGGGAGTGGGACCACGAGACCTTTGCTGAGTATGATGAGGCTTGGTAGCTTGGGCCCAGGATACAGGTGCAGGAAACGCATCTTCTACCCAATGAAGAAGGGCATCCCGGATCTGGCTCATCCTGGCTTCTGCTTGGGAAGGGGTATAAACTGCCTCATTTTCCCCTTGCACCGAGGATCTAAGATGGTGGCCACCCACATGTCGAGCCTTGATTTTAGAGTTTTAATCCTGGGATCCTTACGGAGGCACTGGAGCATATGGGCAGCCATAGGGAAGAGATGTCTGCCATTAATCACCTCTTCCTGGCTGTCAGAACTGTCGTCATGCTCCAGCTCAACATCATCAGAATCTTCTTCCCACCCCCAGACAACGGGCTCTTCCACTTCCACAAGCTCTGCCTCCTCATCCAGGACTTGAGCATGCTCACTCACTCCCCCACTTGACTCGTCATCACCACTGTTAAGTAGGGCTAGGGCTTCTTCCCCCTGTTCGAGCAGTTTGTCAAGAGCCTTGTCCAGCATGAAGGCAAGAGGGAGCACTTCTGATATGCTGCAGTGCTCCTCACAGACCACTTTTGTTGCCTGCTCAAATGGCTCCATGTAATGATCTGCTCAGCTGTCTGCACAGGCAGACAGCTGTTTGTCCATTCTTTAGGTCTGAGGACTACAGGTCTCTGGAAAAGAGACCCGTCTTCACTTTGCAAGTTTCAGAGTTTCTCTGCTGGTCAGGAATTTGCATACACTTGTCATGCAAATTGCCTGGCTGCCTCCTTTGATGGCTTGCAGTATAAATACCTTGTGCTCCCCGAATTCCTTGCTGGTCATAGAGGTTTGTTCCTGCTGAACTCACCTGGAGTGTCAGCCATTGCTATCTTACTATAGCTAATTCTTGGGGAGTGCTCCTTGCATTCCTATTTAGTGCAGTCGGTTTGTGTATAATTTGTACTGCCTATTCTGTCTTGTCTGTGCGATTGCACGGTTGCCAGCGGTTGGCGATAGTGAATCATTCTGTCTGTTGGGATCGCACTTGCCCTAGAGGTAGCGGCGGTGGTTCCTTCTGTACTCTGCCTGGGAGTGTAGGCCAGAGCTGCGGTTGCTACTGGCTACTCCTTCTGTCTGTCTTGTCTGGTACGAACGCTTGCTGTAGATTCGGTGAGGTAACCGTTTAGCAAGCGTTCCCGTTCTCTATTTCGTGTTTGTGTTACATTGGCTAGTTAGGGTGGCACGCTTATCACTGGGCACCTAATGTGCAGTGATTGTGTCTTAAACGCGTTCACTGTTGCGTATGAGTGCGGTGTTCACGTTTAGCTAGCGTTTGTTGTTTTCCTTGATGTTCTGATCTTGGTTATTTGCTGTGTCTTTGCTACCCTTATGCTCTGTCTTGCTCAGTCTTGTGTCACTATTGGCAATCGCCATTCTTGCGATTGCGTTCCCACTTTGTTTCCGCTGTTGTGTGTTCACCGTCGCTGGGTGGCGACTAGATTCGTGGACACACATACATTCTATCTCTGTGCTCTTTCAGTCTTGTGTCGCTGTTGGCAATCGCCACTCTTGCGATTGCGTTCCCACTTGGTTTCCGCTGTTGTGTGTTCACCGTCGCTGGGTGGTGACTAGATTGGTGGACACACATACATTCTATCTCTGTGCTCTTTCAGTCTTGTGTCGCTGTTGGCAATCGCCACTCTTGCGATTGCGTTCCCACTTGGTTTCCGCTGTTGTGTGTTCACCGTTGCTGGGTGGTGACTAGATTGGTGGACACACATACATTCTGTCTCTGTGCTTACTTTTCTCTCTACAGGTGCATTGCACCAAATCTGGGTTCTATAGTTTAAAACGCTTGTGGAGGACTTCCGCAGTGTCAGCGCACATCTTGTGCGCTGACCACGGAGATATCCCACAATCGTCACACTCCAACACTTTGCACACCTGTCCAATCAGCTGCCACTGGTCCCCAGTAATGTAGTCCATTGGCCCTGTTCTGGAGGAAGATGTCTGAGACAGGTATAGCCTGACCGCCATTCACTGCTCCCACAACCTCTCCAGCATGTGGAGGGTGGAGTTCCACCGCATCGGACAATCAGAAATAAGCCTGTGCTGCGGCAGGATATGGCAGCGCTGCAGCAGTTTCAAGGCTGCGGTGGCAGTTGCGGAGCCACGGATGTGGGCTGACACTTTTCGTGCTGAGGCCACAGCGTCCTTCAACCCATCAAAAGTGCATAAAAATGTCTGCACTTCTAGGTTGAAGATGTGGGCCAAGCAAGGTAAGTGAGTGTAGTCACCTTGCGAAATGGCGGCCAGCATGTTGCCTTCATTATCAGACACCACTACACCTGTGTCCAGTTTTCGGGGGGTCAGCCACTGCCGAATCTGATCCTGTAAGGCTGCAAAGATTACAGATTTGGTTTGCCTGTTCTCGTCCATGGATTCCAGATCGATGGTGCTGCAGAACAGTGTAGGAGCGGGACCACTTGCTGGGAGGCTCAGCAACGGCGGACTGGCCTTGAATAGAACAGGTAGCAGAGCGAAGTAGAACAGGCCTCCCCTTTAACCCATGTGGCGGCACCACCAGCTGAGATGCCCCAGATCTTGAACCCTCCTCAGCACCATGGAGGGTGACCCAATGGGCGGTAAAAGTTAAATACTTTCCCTGCCCATGCCTGCTGCTCCAGCCATCCATAGTGAAGTGCACTTTGCCACCGACGGCATGATCCATAGACCGGCTGACACACTCCACAATGTGCTGGTGAAGGGCAGGGATAGCATTCCTGGCAAAATAATTGTGGCAGGGGATACGCCATTGTGGAGAAACACTGTTCATCAGTCTGCGGAAGGGGGCACAGTCCACAAACTGGCAGGGCAGCAGCTGTTGGCCCAACAGCCTTGCCAGGAGCGCATTATTTTTCACAATAAATGGATCAGTTGCATGGAGCATCCGCTTCCTCTGCAACATTTCTGGCACAGAGGCCTGACGCTGGAACACTGGTGACTCAGAGGAAACCAACAAAGGCGATGATGAGGTGCTTGCCGAGGTCTGGATTCCTCTTCCAGGTGGCATGCAGAGGGATTTGAACTGAAATGGGACTGAGCATGTTGGATTGGGAAAGGACGAGAAGAAAAAGAAGATGAGGGGCCTGTTGCTGCTGCTTTTCCTCCACTCATCTTATTGTAATTTTTTACATATTTGAACTCCCATCTGTGGTGGTTGCGCAGATGGCTTATCAGCCCTGAAGAGCCGAACCCGGTACCCGATTTGCCTCTGCTCACCGATTTACGGCACACAGAATATACTGCCCTGTATTCATCGTCTTCCAGAACAGTCAAATCATTCCATGGTGGGGACGTGCATGCACAAGGAGCAGTGGTGCGAGTGGTGCGACCTGTTCTAGCACGTCCATGCTCAGCATTGGACTGGTGGGTACTGACAGATGGGAAAGCACTTGCAGGCTGCTGGCCAGCCGTCTGCTCTGTTTCTCCATGCTGCTCACGCCTGCTAGTGCCTAAACCACCAGATGGTGACCACGTTGGATCAGCCGCCTCATGATCCAAAATATCATCCAGTTCAACCAAAGCACTGGAACCCATAAGTGACTTCTAGCCCCTCCACCTGGCCACCAAACACCTCTGTAGTTGACTGGTGGTGATGTTGACTGGTGACACTGGATGAGGAAAACACAGGGGCCATTTCTGTCACCACAGAACCCACCACTTCTTGGGAGCTTGATGCCATGGTCTCCTCCAATGCCTCCTCCCAATCCTTTTGCACATCTCTCTCATCGACGTAGGTGTGCTTTACTTTTGGAGGAGAGTACTGGTAGGAAGCCAGCTCATCAAGAGAAGCAGCTGCGGTTGGGTTCTGGTCATGAGGAACCTGGCGGCCACTACTGGTGCGGCTGCAACTAGCTTTAAGTCCCTCAGACTGGGTAGAGGGTTCTTGATCTAAATAATCGACAACTCTCTTCGCCTGCTGCTCTGTCAAAATTTTCCTGCGTGCGAACACAGGGAAGAGATCTCTGACCAGGGGGGAGCACTTCCTGCTGCTGCTGCCACCCTCAACCTGATCACGTACTTCACGTGATCCACCAACACCACCATCACTCCATTTTCTTTTAGGAGTGGCAGAAAATTTCTGCTGCTCTCGCTCCATTGTTTTGGGGCCACAAATTTTATTGGGGAAGGGTATGAGCGACAGAACAGATAGCAAAGTAAGGGGGTGAAATAAAGAAAAAAAAAATAAAGAAAACAAAAAAACAAAAAAAATGAACTTAGAATAAAAAAAAACAACAACTTGCGCTACACTCAACTAAGCAATCACCTAACTCACCCTCACTCTGTCAAACACTAAGCCTGCGGCCTGGCTGGCTCTGTCTAACCCTTTCTCCACACAGCAACTACTAACACTACACTACAATCTATCACTCAAACTAACAATCTGTCTGTCACTCTCTCACAATACACCTAGCTAGCTAGCTACTACTAATATAGCTCACACCAATCTAATTCTCTCACACAGTCTTTAAAAAGACTTTTGGTTTATATACAGTCTTTAAAAAGACTATTGTTTTATGTTGAAACAACTAATATGGGTCTGTCTCTCCTCTCTCTCCAACACCAGACTGAAACCCACAAGCTTCGTGGCTGCACACCTCTCTTATATACAAAATGGATGGGATAGCTGATGATAGGTAGCTAGGGAGCTGGTTGCTAAGGTATGATTGGTTGGTTTTTGTTAAGACTCTAATTGGTGCAGAAATTCCGATTTTCATGCAGAAATCCTGTTGTTTTCACTTTTAAGCTTCTGTCTAGGGTCTTCCTTCTGATTGGCTGAAAAAAATCCACATTCCGACGGAATTCCTAAAAGCAATTCCGGAATTACCGTTTAGCACTATAGCAATTCCGTTCCGATGCGACGGAACGGAATTGCCAATTTCCGATCGGAATCGCGGAAATCTGAATTCCACGGAATTCGGTAAGCATCCCTAATGACTATGGTAGGGATTAGATTGTGAGCTCCTCTGAGGGACAGTCGACATGATTATATATACTCTGTAAAGTGCTGCAGATGATATAAGCACTATATAAATACATAATAATAATAGTTTTAAGAATGCAACACAATGCAGTCAAAAAGTCGCTCCATGCGTTATGTGACCTTTGCATCGCATACAGTAAAGCATGCAGTCAATGAAAAGTATGCTTCACTGCAACTGTTAAGGCACGCATTGGGCTTGATTCACTAAACCGTGATAACTCAAATATCACACCTTATCAAAGTTCACACCTTCTGAAAAGATACCACACCTTATCAAATATATCACACCTTATAAGAGTAGCATAGCGAGCGAGCGCTACAAATGTATGCCTGCTAATTGGCAATGGCACTCGTCCTGCCCTGAGTCCCTGCAGTTTCGTAGCACTCGTTATGCTACTCTTATAAGGTGTGTTATCTTTGATAAGGTGTGATATGTTTGATAAGGTGTGATATCTTTGATAAGGTGTGATATCTTTTTATAAGGTGTGATATCTTTTCATAAAGTTTGCTGTTTGAGTTATCACAGTTTAGTGAATCAAACCCATTATGTGGTAATGCACTGGAAACTGTAGCCTGCTGGATCTCATTGCACAGACTGCACTCTGAGGACCCATTCACACTAGGGAAATTTTCCGCCTTTTTGCAAGAGCTGGCAATTTTTAAAAATCGCCCACAAAACGCTTGTGCATTGATTCCCTATGAGAGAGTTCACAGCTGAGCGGTTCGTTTCCGATCCGCTCAGCAAAGTGGTGCCTGTACCATTTATGTGGCGTTTTTCCTATAATGGAAGGTATAGGAAAAACGCAAAGCGCTCACAAAATAGCTTTGTGCAGCAATTTCGTTCGCGTTTTTAAAAATAAATACATTGTATTTATACTTTTCCAGGTCAAAGAGTTTACTTCCTGACTTGCGTCAGTGTGAATTAGAAAACCGCTCTAAAAATCACATAGACTTATTATTGGGGTGCAACTTTCTGTATTAAAATGCCTCGCACCGCAAAACCTCACTGTGAACTTAGCCGCCTATTTTGGAATCATTTCTTTTAACAAGCCCAACCACCCCATTACCCAGGATTTCCCAATTCATGTACTTACTCACGCACTTGAATAGCTTTTCTGAGATTTCCAGATTCAAATTTGGAAAAAAACTTTAAACAGTTCATTTCTTCACAACCTTCAGCAACACTGGAATATAGATAAATCTTTAGGTGAATCAAAGATAAACATATATGCAGTACAAAAGTATAGATATCGTTTCTAATTAGCATCCAAGTTTCATTATCAAAATTACGAAAATTAGATTGCTTCATTCTATTCAACAGTCAGCATCCAGGGCACTTAAATTCATGAATTAATCCCCATGGAAATTGGAATAAAATGGAAAAGAGTTTTTAAAAGAAAATTCTCTGTGAAAATCTCCTAATTTCCTGCGCTAGAGACACCAATGGAGTAAGTTTGATTTCACGGTTAACAGGTAGGAAACTACGAATGCGTTATTTGCGTCTATTTTTCCGCGTACGATTGTATGCATACAAAATTACGCATTGGAAAGGGGAATGTACGCATAGAAGAGTTACTGTTACAAGCATTTTGCAGAGGAATTCATGCGTACATTTTTATGCATAATGTTTATTTATGCATAATGCGTAATTGCGTATTTTAATGCGTATTCTACGAAATGCATACGAAGCAATTATTTGGTTTTGAAGCCGTAGTTTGGTGAAGCGTAATTGCGTAAAACTACGCGTAGTTCTAGAGTAGCGAAGTTGGCTGACTACGACCATCCCTGGTGCAGAGGTAGCGACCGCATCGGGGCCCTTGGGCCAGAGGGGCCCCAAGTGGCCCTCCCTCAAGCACAATTGTAGCTCTATATTTGTCCTGTGCTAGTAAAAATCCCTTCTATAGATGCTTTAAATAGTAGTAATCATTAACAAACTGTTCCCATCCCCTGCTTGCACCTCTGACACTGTGGTTGTCCTTTGCAGGTTCTGGTGTGCCATATCAATTGTTAGATATAGAGTGCTTGGGGGGCCCCATGTAAAACTAGCACCGGGCCTCATAGCTCCTTAGCTACGCCACTGCTTTGACCTCTTTAGGTTAGTATCTGATGTGTACCCAAGCTTTGGCTCGGATACTCTTTAAACCCAAAGTAAATCTCTACTGATCATAAATATAAATTCTTATAAAATATATGGTTATACAGGATATAGTGCAAACAGAGAATTTGTGGGTTAACATGCAATTTGATGTTTCCTTAAAGGTGTAAACACATCAAATCTCAATCGGCCAATTTTACCGCTCCCATGTAGTGTGAGGGCCAGCAGATTTTTCAGACTTTGTACAGATTGTGTAGGTAAGCTCTCATACTACACAGAAGGAGTAAAACTGACCAATCAAGATCAGATGTATGTACAGTAATGAATAGTCTGTTCCACTTCATGACTTGCTAATCACCATCACTGTCAACCCAAAACCTTACTAATCACTAGCCAAGCCAGGAACGTGCAAGACCAGATGCCACTTTCTGAGAACAATGCCGTTTGAATATTACAATGTTCTGGCAGTAAGGGCTCCAAGGGCTAAACAAAAACTCTAGTGACTGAACTCAAATCTGTGTAGCATCTTATATTTTGTAAAATGATAATTTTCTTTACATCTTCAATTTTCATTGTCTAGCTTTGTTAGTCTCAAAGTAATGTATCTTAAATTTTGAGCAATGCCTTGTTTCTTGGGTTTGCTATGATTTATTACATACAAAGATGGCAGCTCTTAGTTTTCGTCCTTTAATTTACAGACCAAACATTTTACCTTTTTGCATGTTGAAACCCACTGAACAACACTAAATTATGCTAGATTAAACAGCATAGATCAACAAAGCCAAACTGAAATTCCCATGTCAGAAATGTGTAGAGGAAAAATCACTTAGAGCACAATATATATAAATATATTTACCTTGGGTTGTCCAAGTCAAATACAACTCGATTTAGGAGACTGCTGGGGCTCAAATGCCTCTGGATGTCCTCAAAAATGACATTCCTAAAATGCAGAATAAGAAGAATTTTGGGATAAATTCAAAACATGGTTGCTGTTGTATGTTTAAGATACTGCATACAAACACAAAAAAATGTAAGCAATTATGTTCTGACCAGAAAGCACAAATACAATGCATTCTGCTTGGTAATGAGATTCAGCTGTTTTTTCCTTCCTTTACTTATATAAAATGCTCTTTATGGCAGAATATTTCAATATTTTATTTTCAAAGTTTTGGATATAAAGAGGCCATGACATACAAGGATATAGTGCCTACTCTGCTCAGATTTACTAGTCCTACCAGAACTTATTGGAATGCATTGGTAAGGGTCCCTTAAAGAGAACCAGAGATGAAGCACCCTCATGTATTTTAGTACATTTATCAGTGGGAACATGACAGTAAACACCTACCCTGCTTTTAGTTTTATCCTTCTTTGCTCAATCTGCTTGTTATCAGCTCTGATAAGGATCCCCGACTAAGCATTCAGTCTAGGTTTGACCTGCAATTATTATAAATGTAATAACAGGCTGCGCTTATAAAATAAAAGATCTTTAATTAATTTGGGGAATGATTTATAAAATGCTCAGTTAATCAGGGAGATTCTCCCTCAAAAATCTAAAAAGTCCATAAAAACAAATGTATAAAAAAGGTAAAAAATATATGTAAACCTAGTGGGAATAGATGTGCAGGAAAGAGGGTAGTTTTCTCTAAGCGCTGAAAAATCACAGTGATTAGCAAGGAAATGAGCAGCGCTACTTAAAAACAGACTAGTGCCAACCTGCAAAAGAGTGCAAGCCCCACTTGTGGGGTCGAATACACACCGAGCATACACATGACCTGTCTACCACTGGAGGAGGATGTTGGTTTCCTGTAACAGCTTGCATGCAACCTATTAAGTACTCGTCCCTCCCATTGCGAAGAAGTCAATCCTCCATGGGAGGGGCCTAACACTAACTAAATCCTAACCTATGTATATGCATAGCCTGGGTGCGCTGCCAAATAAAATTGAAAAATCGAAAATTGCGCAAAAGATGGATTAGCGCAACACCAGGCCGCCTCCGAATGGCCTCCAATCAGAGATGCGCTGAGCCCCCCCAGGAACTACAAACGTCCTGGGGGTGCTCAGCGCATCTCTGATTGGAGGCCATTCGGAGGCGGCCTGGTGTTGCGCTGATCCACCTTTTGCGCAAATCACATTGATTGACTGACTGTAAGTCCCAGGAGTAATGTCCAATTAAATATTGTGACTTGCTGAAGAGTGTATTGGCTAATACATCCTAGTAGTGGTAACTCATTGCTGATATTAGCGTAGAAACATACAGTTTACGTGATGATATGTCTCACCCGTCTGGGTCCATGCAAAGACAGTGGAGTGGTGTTCTGGGGAGCCGCTTGATCTCACCCGCCCCGGCCGGCGGCAAGGTAGAGAGAGACTGGACGTATGGTAGCGTCGGGCTGGTTAGCCCGGCTCCCTTAGATGGCGGAGGCAGTGTAATCTGTAGGGCCTCACTGATCTCCTTTGTCTTAGCCATGACTGTCCACAAACCAACTGCACAGAGTTTCTGTTTTTCACCTGTTGAGTTGATTAAAACAGCTGTTCCCAATTAAACATAATCAGGGTAAGTAGGATGCTTTAGAACAGCTTAAGCTATTTGGAATGGTATAGAACTTTGGATTTTCCCACCGACTTTCACAGTTTGTGAAGGGTATGAATAATTTTGGAGTGGTCACTTTTTGCTCAAATGTAAATAAAAGCTGAGCATTTTTTTTTCACAATAATGCCTCTTGTGCATCGTCTTATCATCTGCTGGGAGACATATTTGCCATCAAAAAATGACTTGCTGGTTGAATAAAAGTAACTTTAAGACAACATTTGCAAGGGGTATGAATAATTATGGGCAGCACTGTATAGCCATGGTTGCATATTATAGAATATGGATTTGTGGCTACATATAAAAATGTTAGATATCTATTGGCTTTGCTGACCTTCAAGTCCACATCAGATTCAGAAATAATTTTATAAAAGTAATATATACAAGCTACTGAGATGATTGTCCCTCTTCCCAGCTTTTTGTACATAACAGACAAGAATAAATCCTCATCATATTCCTCTAAGACACTGCCATTAGTTGTCTTTAAGCTAATGTTCAGAGTTCTATGTTATTCATGTTCAGTGCTAGAAATAAAATATTATATATATGTGTAATCATGGTAATATGAAACATGGGACACTAATATTTCACATTTACTACTAGTTTCCAGCAAACGGTGACGTGCAAGACATACCAGAACCTCACGATCCTCTTCTAAAAAAAATAAAAAATAAAAATTCTACGTTGAAAAAAAAAACTTAAAGGAGCTCTTGACTAGTGTTGGTTGAATAGCTCTGTGTTTGATTTGCTGGCCATTCCATCGCACAGGTCAATTTTGTTTGGGTTTGCAAAGAACCGAATGCAAATTTGAATTGTATTGAGGCCAATAGTAATGATCGACCGTAATGGTAAAATTCGTAACTTTGCATAATTTTTGTTATCACAATTACAATGGTAATTGCAAAATGGTAATTGCAGAGAATTACATGAAATTACAAGTATATGGGTAATTGCAATAATATTTGTAGTTATGATAATTTTCATAATTACAATAATTTTCCAAAAAGCTAATTTGTAATTATGCACAACGTCACATAATTACACTCAATTTG
Source organism: Hyperolius riggenbachi (assembly GCF_040937935.1). Taxonomy (NCBI): domain Eukaryota; kingdom Metazoa; phylum Chordata; class Amphibia; order Anura; family Hyperoliidae; genus Hyperolius; species Hyperolius riggenbachi. Next base: position 160,919,850 of record NC_090648.1, on the reverse strand, counting down.
TGTGTAATTATGATTGATTAACATTACTGTTTGCCGAATTACGATAAATTATATGAAATTACGTGTAATAAATACAAAATTATGAGTAAACACAGACATTATAAATTACAAGAGTTTGGCAAAAATTACAAAACATGATTTTTGCATCGTAATTGCAAATTAAGATGCAAAATAACACATTTGCAAAATTTCAGCTCTTCACTAGAAACCAATGGTGCCAACTTGGTTACCAACAAAGTTCCCATACATGCTAGATTCACTGAATTTGCTAGGCATGCTAAGGAGAACAGAAGAAACCCAGGGTAGGTTTTTTTTTTTAAATTTGATTTTAAAAATGAAAAAACTCAAAGCAAAAAGTTTTCAAAAACAGTGTGGGGTCCCCCTCCTAAGTCTCTTTAACCTCTTGTCACCCCCTTGTCAGGTCGGGATAAGCCCCTTTTCCATGGTATGGACAAGGACTCTGGGAAAACTCTTCCATACCATGGACCATGTGGGCTAGCATGGCTCAGGGTGCCCCATTCATTCCAGCCTAACAAGAGGTTAAAGAGGGTTTGCATGGGAACCCCATGCTCTCGGTTTACTTAACATGTATAAAATGTGTATACAGAGCTGGAACTAGTATATATTAAAGTGTACTGCAGCAAAATGTAATTTTACAGAGTTTAAAAAAAAATTCTTAATTTTTGAATAAATTTTCTCAAAAGTAGAAGGTTGTTTAAAAAAGTAAAATCCCAGTGTTCCCCCTGTTCTCCATAACAAAATTAGCATGTATTAGCTTTACTCCAAGCCACAGCAGTCGGCACCATTGACTTCAATGCTTTTTGTCAAATTTGTGCAATCCAATCATGTGGTTTTTGAGTTGGCAAGGTCTGAATATGAACAGCTGTTTTGGAGTCAAATATAAGCACAATCCAAATTCAAACACCAACTCAATTTTTGTCTGGCTCCTTGTTATACTCTCCAGGTTACTGGTTATGGCAGTTAGTAGCAAGGATAGTGCAACCGGAAGTGTGAGGTATGTGATTTCCTTTTAAACAACACCAGCTGCCTGGCTTTCCAGCTTATCTGGTTGGCTTTAGTAGTGTCTGAATCATACACCAGAAACAAGCATGGAGCTTATCTCATCAGACTTGGGTCAGAGCACCTAATCTGCATGCTTGCGCTGGCTTTATGAATAAAAGTATTGCAGGCAGAGGATCAGCAGGACAGCCAGGCAATGTGTATTGTTTAAAAGGAAATAAATATGTCAGCCTCCATATTTCTCTCACTTCAGTTGTGCTTTAAGAGCTAGCTGTATCAAATCTCTAAACAGGCAGCCAGGGTTCAATCATGCAAATCCTATGTGGTCAGTGGTTACAATTTTTTTTTTTTAGGATTCAACTAAATATGCAATATCTATATAAGTATGGGAAGTGCATGGGTTGTCTTGCAACACATAAGTCCCAGGTCCCAACATTCAGTTTTTTTGCCCATGTGTTTTGTGGGTTTCTTCCTGAAACATAATTGGTGGTTTGCTGGCTACACCAAATTGACCATAGACTATGACAGTTTTTTCCCCTAACGTGTTTTATTTTCAACTAGTGACTTAGCCCATTTAAAAACGGGCTAGGTCTGTCTCTAATGCTGCGCACGCCGCACGCACATGATGCGCACCTGCATGCCCCCTCTGGTCCGTCCTCCTCTGGCTCTCGGCAGTGTCTCTGCATCCCTGCATATGCGCAGTGCACAAAAAGCACTGACAGACGGACATGGGATGCAGGGACACTTGCCTTTTATTAGGTAGGATAGCAATTGACAACAAAGGACTACTACAAAATAGTATCACCAGATATAATTATTTGCCCCACCGACTCCCACCCTATCCTATTCCCTCACCCTCCGACCCCATCCGGCCTCCTGCCCCCCCCCCCCCCAAAAAAAATGGTCAGAAATTGAAACAGTACCCATTGCTAAATTATAAAGCCTTTTCATGAATCAGGTTGTGGTAGGCAAAGCTATGATCTTTAGATTGTGATCCCGACTTAACCCTTTAGACTATAAGGAAATTGGCCAGGGCTCTCTTTCCCTTTTATCTCTTAATGCTGTGTCGTGCTGGGAATACACCACACATTTTCCCGTTAGATAGATGGGTCAAAAGATCATTTCCGACAGATCCGATCGGATTACGATTGTTTTTCTAATCGATTTTTCTGTTCATTTCTATACAAATCAGAAAAACGATCGGAAATCAGATTGGACCTGTCAGAAATTATTTATCGAACCCATCTCTCTGAAAAAATTGCATGGTGTATTCCCAGCATATGTGTCCCATCATTATGTAAAAATCTGTTGTTTATTTGGTCACTGCATAAACTGTAATCCACCTTGGTCTTGTACTGTTAATGGTAACTGTATTGTTTATATTGTACTAGCGACTTTAGCCCATTTAAAAAACGGCTCTAGGTCTGTTTCTTAACGACGCCACCGCCGCATGTCAGTGCGCCTGCGCACATGCCCGGCCAGCTAACTGGCCCCGACCTCTTGTCCCAACGGCTGTACGTGTTGTGCACATGCGCAGTAGCAAAAAGCACGGACCCAAGAACACAGGGACAGGAGTATGCAGGGACAGTTAGGTTATTATATAGGATTGTTATACCTTGTATTCTGTTGTACAGTGCCACAGAATATGCTGGTGCTATATAAATCAATAATAATCATCATCATCATCAGTAGATGACATAAGCTGTTTCCCATGTCCTGAGGAAAATTTGCCAGTGCTATAAAAAAGGCATTTTAATAGTTAAGACCCATTGCTACATTGAAGCATATTTTCATTTCTCCGCTCTGGGCTAATGAACAACTCCATCCTGTAAACTCTATAGGAATGTTAATACAGTAAGAATTCAGCTTCTGTATAACAATGATAGTCCAACATTGAGGAACATTAATGCCGCTAATCACAAGCCAGTGAATAATCTGATTTGTTTACAAATAAGTATTATCGTGTTTATGTGCCACCGCTTTGATAGTAGTAATTGCTAGCTAAATTAGAATTCATTGCTTTGTATTCCTATATGAGAATGTATGCTTTATCTCACAGCATAGCATGAAGGATTTTAATTAAAATTCACTGAAAACATGTATATTTGTATACATTGTGCGTCCCAATACATTTTTCCCCTAGCTGATGGACCGCCGCTGATAGAATATTGAGGTGGCAGAAAAAGCAGAAATACATTTTTATGAACATTTACGTAAGAAATGTGGTGGCCCTTTCCGTAAGATAACCATCTTGGATTTATGTTCTTTTCAAGCAGGTTTAACAGCTTAGGCAGCCTTCTTTGTGACAATATAATGCGCTTTTCATTACCGCTTCTGCAAAAGCAAATATGATGAATTAAAGTGTAAAGCAGAGAGCAGTGAACCTCTCTCTCTCTGCAGATATACGGGCTCAGAATCACGCTGTATGTACAGATGTTCCTGGGAGGCTGATGTGATAGGAGAAGACAAATTCTAAAGAGAAAGCTGCAACACACACAAATGAAAAAGCAGGAAAATTATTCCAGCTGTAAGCTGGGTTAACTGCATTACTTTCCGCTTCAATGGCACCTGTTAATGTGCAATGCCACATGGGAACACATGATCCAAGCACACTATTTCCTATATTATTAGCTTGTTTTGAAATAGTATCAACTAGAATTGTACACTAAGATTCATTTTAAAGAAATCAGTAGGAAAAAAAAATCTTTCTATGTTAAATGTGGATATAATTTTATTTTAAAAACATGTCCATGTTTCTGTATTTCAAACTGCAATACTGGAACTGTTTGTTTCATTCAGGTGGAATTTGATTGGTCCTTTTTTTAGCTCCATAACTTTATATGCCAATTTGGCATTATCTTGCAAGACAAACATAAGAAAGTGGTTAGCGAAATATATCAATTTTCTGGTCATTGTGCTTATTTTGATTCATGTATTAGCATGGCAAATACTGTGTCAATAACCCCAATGTAGCAAATGCAGCAACTATAACCATCAAATAATAAATGCAGAGGTTATTAACCCACATAAGAAACACAAATATTCCAACCCTTGTGAAATGCCGCAAACATTAAACGTCATTAGAAATACGGCAAACATTACTTCCTGTATGAAATGCAGTAAACATTACCCCCAATATGAAGTAGGTGTTTTCCCCTAGTATGCAGCCCCACCACCCTTAGGCAGTCAAAGCTGTGATCCCCAGCATAGATAACCACAACCCATAGGTGGCCACAGATGGTCCCCAGTATAGGTAACCCTTCCCTACAGCTAATCAAAGGTGTCCACCAATATAGTTAGTGCTCCATAGGTAGCCAAAGGTGTTTTCCCATGTAGGTAGCCACCACCAGCAGCCAAAGGTATCCCTCAGTATAGGCAGCCAAAGGTGTGTCCTCATATAGCTAGGGCACCCTCAGTCAGCAAAAGGTGTGTCCTGGTATAGGTATGCCCCCCCCCCCCCCCCCAGCCAGCCAAAGGTGTGTCCTTATATAGGAGTATGGCTCTCATACTACATGGAAGGGGGTAAAATTGGTCTGTGATCTTTCATTTTCCAAAGACTTTTATCTCAAGTGGGTATGAAGCATTAGACTCCTGGAAGCATGTCCACAAAGTTGCACAGCACTGCAACAGACTTAGCATTTCAGTGCAATTTTGTACATTGAAATGCCTCTGTTTCACCGCATGGCAATTCCTCACTGTTAACTTAGCCTAGATGAGCAAAAAATGCCAATATTGTTTTTGCCTTAATTTTCTCAAAAATAATGTTAAATTCGATTTTCGAGCAAAAATGCCATTGAAAATAAGTTTTGTTATTTTTCATGTTTTTTGTATTTTTCACGAATGTTCGTAGTAAAAATATTGATTTTTCACATTTTCGTTGTAAAAATGTTCACACTAAAAACATAGTTTTTCTGCAATGCCTGTCTCACTGCACGAGGACTTTAATCTGGTGACAGAATTGCTTTAAATGGGAACTCAGAGATAAAAACTTTCTACATGATGGTTAAGACCAAAGGTAAAATACAAGCTATTTTTGCAAACTTTTTCGCAAAATTGAAAATACCATTTTCGATGCAAAAAATTCGCAAGTAGCACTGCTTTAGAGGCGAAAGACATGTAAGACTGCTAAGCACATTGCATTGTTTAAATGGAAATAAATATAGCAATGCCTGTCTCACTGCATGGTGACTTTAATCAGGTGACAGAATTGCTTTAAATGGGAACTCAGAGATAAAAGCCTTCTACATGATGGTCAAGACCAAAGGTAAAATGTTTTGGCAACAATTATATTTTATATAGAGCGGTAAAGCAGCTAGCAAGATAGAGGGGAACATTCCGCTCTGACCAGCAGAAAGAAAATGAGAAAACTGCACTACTTGATAAATGATGTCCTTCAATATTCTATTTTCAGTTACAAAACATACACAGCACAATGTCAGAAAGCAACGAGAATTAAGTATTGCACGTGCTTTACATCCTTCAAATGGTATGCTGCTTTTACCCATATTCGATGACAATACCTTATTCACATCCAATATTTATCCAGTGACACAACAGAACTTACCATCTTCATACTCAACTATCAGCTCTCCTGGTTATAAACACACATACTATATATATTTTTACAGTCTGCTCACCACTTTGGATCCTGCCTATCTGATCTGCAAGCCTAAGCTCAGTGACTCACAGCTCTCAGTTGGCATAGCGGTGACTTTCATTGAACAAGCTAGATGATTTGAGGATAGGAAGCCATGTCAGTTGGTGAAAGATAAGTCTCTCAGTCTTTTCTTTTTTCACTTGTATAGGAGGACGCCAGAGAACACACAAGAGCAGCTTTAAGATACAGGAATGCATATCTTTTTTTCTCTAAATGTCCTGTAGGCTTAACATCACACGTGGTTCAGATGTTATTCAAAAGGATTTGAGTCCTGGGTAGGTAGAAGTAGGGTGAAGTTACTCGATAACTTTGTCCAAGATGGTAGACAAGGGAATGCGACAGAATACAAGTAACAGCCCTCGTAGTGCTTCATCTGCCAAAAAGCAGGATGAATGCCAACAGAGATTCATGCGAGTTGAACAAAGCCTAGCTGACAATAGGGACGATATAAACTCTCTCTAATCTGAAATAAAAGAGATTGGCTCGACAAGTAATACCTTAACCTTTTGGGGACCACGTGTAGTAAATCCTACCCCGCACTTGTTGCTGCCTAAGCCTGATGCGGCGTAGGATTTACACCACACGCCATTTCCGCTCCCGACGTGATCGCGTGCACCCGAGAGGGGAGATTAAGCTCTCACATGACAGCTGACATCTCCCCTCAGCGATCAGGAGCCACCGCGATTGGCTCCTGATCACGTGATCAGTATGATCTCCTGAAGTCAGAAATTAATGGTTTTGCTAATTCATTCACAAAATACAAACTTCAGGCTGTCTCAAAATTCATCAGGCATTGCGAAAATGTTAAAATTGTAAATGTTACTGCAATGAAGATGTGAACCTGTTCCATAGTGTATTGTGTTGGTACTATTGATTAATTAATAGACACCAGGGCAGTATAATCTTTGTTTACACCAAGATGAAGTATGAAAACCAATAACCTCATTATATTGGCTCTATTAGTTGGTTTAAAGCTTTTTGTACGGACAATTTCTCTTTTGTGTCTCTGGAAAGTGGTTTGTAAAGCTTATTTTCTAAAGGTGGCCATACAGGATACAGCAAAATGAAAAAGCACTACTCTCCTACCTATGTACATATATGCAGAGCTGCAGCAGCAGCAGATTGCCCATACCAATGCCAACATTTCTGAATTATTTGATTGTTTTTCCCAGATTGTCGAGGCAAAAAATTTATAATTTACCATGGGGAGAAAAGGTGTATCTTATAGTCCCAAAAATATGGTATATATGATGAAATGTATTCAAACAAGCAAAATAAATGCATTGTATTTTTCTGATAAAAAAATAGAATTGTGCATGGCCACCTTTAGAGGTATTTGTACATACCTTGTTTTTCCAACAAAATAACATATAAGTAATAGTGATGGGTAGAAGCTAGTGGTGGGCTCACAAGTCCCTAAGGACTCAAATTCATGATTTAAATGAGGCTTAATTGCCTCCGCTGTGTGACTGCGAGAGAGGGGGTTAGTTACCCATAAGTCAGTTGGATTTCATGCATTCCAAACGTCTTGCACACGTCCTATTGGACAGGTTGCAAGACTCACTACCGCACACTTCCTCCTTCAAGCCGGAAGGAGGAAGTGCGCGGTAGTGAGTCTTGCAACGCGTCCAATAGGCCGCGTGCAAGACGTTTGGAGAGCAGGAAGTCTGACGGACCTATGGGTAACTTACCCCCTTCTCTCCCAGCCGCAAAGCTGAGGCAATTAATCCTCATTTAAATGATGAATTTGAGTCCTTAGGAACTCGTGAGCCTATGCCTGGTAGAAGCCCATGAGTTTGCTCAACAATCATCTTTAGGCTTCCATCCTTGACCTGAGTCTTATATTTATTCCCATTGCACTTGACAAATACATTTGATTCTGATTTCTCAAGGGTGCTCCTAGCACCATGCTCTTTAAACTCAACCCTTCATACCATGAGCAGAGCTATGGGTAAAACACCTGCTCCCATCAGCACAATCTGACATTTTGGGAAAAGCTTTTACAATCTTTGGTTCTCCATACAAATTTGGGGTTTTAGACTCCAGCATAAAAGCACAATAAAAATATGAATGCAAGAATGATTTGAGTAGAATCACCTCTGTAATCCACACTTCTGTTCCTCAAGCTTTTGGGAGAAGGGTGGAGAAGAGTGTCCCCAGAAGTCTGGAAAGGCTAATACTCTGTAATTAGGAACAGATTTTGTTTTTCCAGCAACAGCCATATAAAGATGGGGATCGTGAAAAGGTATATTGCCTTTATGCTGCTCCAGCAGTTGCTTGACAATCACATGATTTTCAGATTCATCATCAGCCTCACCACCTGATTTCAGTTTACATGAGTTCACACATTTATTTGGGGATCTTTGTTCTCTATAAACCATGCTCAGTGCTCCCGAAGAAGGCTGGTTTTTAAAACTGACCATATGTGCTTGCTTGGATACATGTGCTTCATCCATTACACATCTTGGAGCAGAACTTAACTTGATATTTTGGCTATTTAGGGGTAAACGAGTCTGGCAAGAGCAAGCTCCAGAAGTCCTTTGGTGATCATGGTCCTCTGTAGTTCCTTCACTGAGTGGAATGTTATGTGAGTAAGTTCTGGATATACGGTCTGCGGTGCCCAGTACTTCTTCTGTATCGGATTCCTTGTCCTTTAAGAAGTGACAAAGTGAAATTGTAGGAAGTCTGCATAATGACCCACTAAAGACATATTAAGCACACTTTGTGTATTTTTCAATAATATGTTTCTATATTATCAAAAGAATTTCAAGAAAAAAACAGCTTTGCAACAAACAAAAACATAACACCAAAATTATACAAAAAACACAGATCCACTGAAAACATATATAAGTTATGATCTACATTCGACAAGATATAAGTTATGATCTACAAGGTATTCACAGAAGACTAATGCTACAACTTTGCAACAATAGAATTTTAGTCCAAATACAGGACTCCCTCTGAAAGGATTCTGCTTGGATTCCCTTTTATATTTCAAAAAGAGATTATTTTTCTATTTCTAACTAAAAGCTGGACTGGTGAGTGAATGCCTGTACTAGGAACAATACATTCCTAGTATGTATTATAAATGCTTTTTATTGAAAGGCAGATGTTAGGCTTTGTCCCCACTACATGTGATTTGATGTAATTGTGCAAGCAAATGCATTTTGAGGATTGCCAAAAGTATATAATGCGACTCATGGCACTCAGTTCCCACTAGTTGATGCAATTCTTGGTGAATCGTTAATGCAAGGAATGCTGCATTTTTTAGGCATTTGTGCTTCTATTAGAGTCAGTGGAAGTATAAAACAGATACAAATACTGAGCAATTTGATTTTCCAGTGCAATTTTAGCATATGTGCCAAAAAGTTCAATTTCCCTCATACAAAATGTGGCTCTGAAAAAAAAAAGGCAGAAAGTCCCAGAAATGAAACAGCATTACATTGTGTTTGCACTATTGTTTCGCAGTAGGAGCACTGAATGGTTCACTGTTACTGCTAGGCTTAGTACATAATGTTAGAAGCAGGGGATTTTGAATCAGGATGATACCATTTATTGGTATAACAGTAACTCTTCTTTTTTTAAAATCAATAAATAGCATCATCCTGATTCAATCAAAACGTCTTGCTGTTACTGATGGCTAACACGGTATAATACTGTACTGCTACAACGTGTTAGTAATAGGGTAACAATAGCAGAAAAATGGAAAAGGGTTGTTTGCAGTTTGAATTTAGAGGGCATGTGCTATTTTAGAAAAAAAATCAAAAGTTAACAATATGCTATCTGCTTTGAGTCCTACGGGAAAATATAGAGCCTTACAAATGTTACGTATATAAAATAAGACACTGTGCCTGAATTGTATCGGTCAGCAGCTACGTGGACTAGGGCCCTAGGTTCTCAACATGCGGTACGCGTACCCCAGGGGGTACTTCTGATGGGTCCAGGGGGTACTCGGGCTTGTTATACTTAACCAAGAATAACAAATTTAGAGATTTTAAAAATTATAATTCTTATTTAACCTCCCCGGCGTTCTATTGAGATCGCCAGGGAGGCTGCGGGAGGGTTTTTTTTTAATTAAAAAAAAACTATTTTATGCAGCCAACTGAAAGTTGGCTGCATGAAAGCCCACTAGAGGGCGCTCCGGAGGCGTTCTTCCGATCGCCTCCGGCGCCCAGAATAAACAAGGAAGGCCGCAATGAGCGGCCTTCCTTGTTTTGCTTAGATCGTCGCCATAGCGACGAGCGGATCCAGCCGCCTCCGATCCAGCCCTTAGCGCTGGCCGGAACTTTTTGTTCCGGCTGCGCAGGGCTCAGGCGGCTAGGGGGGCCCTCTTTCGCCGCTGCTCGCGGCGGATCGCCGCAGAGCGGCGGCGATCAGGCAGCACACGCGGCTGGCAAAGTGCCGGCTGCGTGTGCTGCACTTTATTTGAAGAAAATCGGCCCAGCAGGGCCTGAGCGGCAGCCTCCGGCGGTGATGGACGAGCTGAGCTCGTCCATACCGCTCAGGAGGTTAAACAACACCAAATTAGTATTTTAGCTAATTAAAGGCAATAATAAATGCTTGCACATTGTTTAGAACCAATTATCATGTACTACGATTAAATATATATTTGTCAAGGGTACTTGTGATCATGTTTACTATGCTAGGGGGTACTCGATGAGTACAGGGTTTTAACAGGGGTACACACTTATAAAATGTTGAGAAACACTGGACTAGGCAATCCTCCAATACCTGAAAAAGACTAGTAAATAAATGTCCACATGTTGTTGTTGTTGTTGTCATCTCTTTAACAACATTCATCACCTCATTTTCACTAAGCTATATGAATGATCTTTCATCGTGTTTGGTGAGGCCTTGAAGGTTAAAAATTAATAGGAATGGATTTGAGGAGGTTTCAAAATGTCTGCTTAGCTTTGATATAACGGGGTATATTCCCAAAACGTATTTAATGAATTATCTCTTGCTTCTGTTTATCTCATGATTTAGCTCTCCTGGGCTCATATGCAATTCATTTTTTCACCTGAGTTTTCACCTGGGTGATAGTTTTAAATTTGTCAATAAAATGCATTTTAAGCCATCAGAAAGCAAGAAAATGTTCAAAAAAAATTTGATAGTACTTTTCCATTTACTTTGTGGTACTTTTTTAGTTGAAACGTGCTGGAAAGTTATTTAAATTTGAAGATGAAAAATTATTTCCTAGGAGAAAAGTCGGGTGAAAAAGTGAATTGCATATGGCCCCTATTGAGGTATCTCATTAAGGCCCATATGCAATTAACTTTTTCACCTGAGTTATCTCCTAGGAGATAATTTTCATATTCTCTTTAAAATAACTTTTCAGCGTTTAACAATTGAAAAAGTACCAAAAAGTAGGTGAAAAGTACTATCAACATTATTGTAAGTATTTTCTTGCATGCTGGTTGTTTAAAGGGTATTTTAGGACTAGGGGCCATATGCAATTCACTTTTTCACCTGACTTTTCTCCTAGTAGATAATTTTTCATCTTCAAATTAAAATAACTTTCCAGCGTTTTACAACTAAAAAAGTACCAAAAAGTAAATGAAAAAGTACTATCAAAATTATTTTGAGCATTTTCTTGCTTTCTGATGGCTTAAAATGCATTTTATTGACAAATTTTAAAATATCACCCAGGAGAAAACTCAAGTGAAAAAATTAATTGCATATGGGCCTAGGTGTAAAAATATCACCTAGGAGAAAACTCAGGAGAAAAAGTGAATTGCATATGGGCCTAACTGTCTTATCCTTATAGTCGAGTTGAAACATAAGATAAGTGATATAATTAAAGAAAAATCACTGTGAATGAACATTAGTTAGTTCATAGAAAGCACATTTTCTACACTATAAATTTACACACTTATTAAATTAATGACCCTTAAACTCAGCCAAAGGTCCTCAGGTTAACCCCTAAACCTAACCCATACAGCCTGAGCAACTTCCCCAACCTAATCATAACCCTGGAACTGATTCTTGACCTAACTACTATGAATATGCTGTGATGTGATCTGAACATATGGAACTTAACCAATACTTAATATGGTAACTAGAACCTCTCCATACACCTAAACAACAAGTCAAATAGCCCCATTAACCTGAAACTACAATATTGTGAAAAACATATTTGCCCTTTCTGATTTTTCATTCTGCCTATATATGTTTAATAGTTTGGCTTTTGGGAAATTCAAACCAAAAAAACTAATCACCAGTCACCACAATTTAATTATCCCAAGGGCATTCATTGTGCACCTACACTTGCAAAGTGCCACACAAAAAAAGCACATAATTTCAAGTGGAGGCCTTTTCTCAAGCACTAGCAACGGTTTAGCTGTGGTCATTTGTATCTGTTTGGACTGATGTGAGTTTATGGATGTGCCCTGCATGACCAGAAAAGCTCCCTGAGCTACTCTTTATTTGGGCTGGTGCACACCAGAGCGGTTCTGAAGCGTTTTTTCAAAATGCTTGCAGGGGGAAAACCGCTTGGCTAATGAAAGTGAATGGGATGTTGCACACCAGAGCAGTTCGTTTTTTCCACAAATGCAAACTTGGGGGCTGCAGCATTTTTTAGATTTCTGAGGCGTTTTTGCCTCAATGTTAAATATAGGAAAGTTGAAAACCGCTCTGAAAAATGCTAGATCAGAGTTGTTTTCCAGAAGTTTTTGTTACAGAAGCTGTTCAGTAACAGCTTTTACTGTAACAATATTTGTAATCTGCTACACAAAAATGCTCCAAAAAACGCTAGGCATGTTTAGAAAATGTCTCTAAACATGTCTAGAATCGCTCTGAAATCTGCTTCAAAAACCTCTAGCGTTTTGCAGATCTGCTAGAGGTTTTTTGGTTTGCACTGGGCCTTTATCACCTTTCCAGCAGATTTGTTGTCGGATGCAGTTAACCCTATCCACTGTGCTAATGCAGAGGAAATGTATCAAATTATGTTGGGGAATAGCATGGATCAGAAGTGTCATTATTTGGCAGGGAAATAGGAGGGATAAGAGGCACCCACAGATTATGCACCTCCACTGCAGCATGATATCCAATGGAGGGTGCCAAGATGATTCATAGCTGGTATATATATATATATTGCCTGCCCACATCTCCAGTGTCAATGCTTTAGCACCTATCTGAACCGACGCTGTAAATAATACAATAATGCTATAATATATCTTATTTAACCACTTTCCCACCACAGGTTATTTCCCCTCACACTCCTCCTTTGCCAATAACTTTATCACCACTTATGACACCAAAATAATGTATACATCATTTTTTTGGGGTGTAAATTAGGCTTTCTTTAGGTGGTACTTTTTGCTAAGAATTAATTTATTTTAGCTGAATTTTAAAGGAAACAATAAGAAAAAAAATGGAAAAAAATTATTATTTCTCAGTTTTCAGCCATTAAAGTTTTAAAATAAAATGTGCTGAGATAAATAAAACCAACACGTTTTATTTGCCCAGTTGTCCCAGTTAGTACAATGTTTAAATTGTGTCCCTTGTACAATGTATTGTGACAATTATTGTATTTGGAAACAAGGGTGTATTTTTACCATTTGTGTTTCTTTCTACTACATCAATAATTACAAGCCCTAATTTGCAAATGTAATAGTGATATACATATATATGATATACATTATATGATATACCCATATAGATGATATACCCATATAAAATACATTTTTTACAGTAGCAATAACTATAGCGATACAGTCAGCAGGGGGAACTAAGGGGTTAAAATTGGTTATTTTTTATTAATTAACCAGTTGAGGACCGTAGTGCTAAACCCCCCTAGATACCAGGCCATTTTTCTGCAATTAGGCCACTACAGCTTTAAGGGCTTGCTGCAGAGCCGCACAACCCAGCAAACAAGTGATCCCCCCCCCAGCCGTTTTTCTCCCCAACAGAGCTCTTTGTTTGTGGGGTCTGATTAGCCCCACCCCCAGCGTTTATTTTATTTTTACAAATATTATTGTTATTATTTTCTAATAAAAATGAGTATTTATTTTTTTTACTCCCCGCCCTCCCTCCTAACGCCAGCCAATCACCGTGATCAGCTGTCAAAGGCTTCAACCTATGACAGCCGATCACTGCAGAGTCTCTTAGGGGGACAGCCGTGTCACCTGGCTGTCCCCAGTACAGCGCTGTTGTAGATCGCAGTGCTGTACAAGCTAATTAGATGTCTAACAGTCTCCCAGCGGCGATCGCCGCTGGGAGACTGAAGGCGGAACAGAGCGAACTGCTGAAAAACAAGCCTCAAGGACTTTACGCCATAGTTGCAGGGGGGTCAGGAGTGGGTCACAGTAGCCATGGGGGAGTCCCGGGGGGCATTTGTCGCTGTAAACACCGCGGTACTTGTTTCTACTGTACGCCCCTGGTGCTGAAGTTAAGTCCACAGGAACATAGATACACGATACAGTGTTGGGGAGCTGGTTAAAATAGCTCAAAAGAAAAAAAGAGTGTGCCCAAACTTTTACGCAATGAAAGTAATTTGTCCATAATGGATAAACCTCTGTTCTCATAGTCTAGAGGAATGGCAATGGATGCCCCTTTGCTGATATAGCACAATGAACAAACAAAAAGTAAGATTCCTCTTTAAAAGAAATGTTAATGTATGTTCTAGAGAGGAGCAGAGTATTGTATGTTCAGGAGATGAAGTGCTCAGTAGATGAATGAGTTGGCTAATAGATACAGTATAATTAATGAAGCAGACATACAGGGAAATCGATAGACAAAAACATACATCAACAAACAGCTGACAGAAGAAACCATCCAGTAGTTCATCAATCAAAACAGCAGAGATGAGTACTTAAAATATTTGTCATAATCATATTAATTTATGAGGCAATCAAAAATCGAAGCACATCATACAGTTTGCCTTGTATACATGCTGGTATAAAGCTTGCCTCCAGGATAAGATTAGTATCGGGTAGGGAGGAAGACGGTGTGGTGCGTGCTGCTGGATAATGTAAGATTTCTTGAACAGCCTGCCAGAGAGTAGGAGCAATTCCGAGCAAGTGTCGCAGCCGGTAAAGATCACACAATAATAAATGATTTCTACAAGTGCATTATTCAATGCCACGGTATAATCCGCTAAGAAAAACATCTTTTAAATTAAGGATGCAATGCCATATATCATAGCCAGGTTGCTGTTTTAATGAGTATATGAATGAGGAAGAAAGAGACACAGGAGAGAACTACTAGATTAAAATTGCTTGTGTCGGACAGGCAAAAGCAAAATCATTTAATCGGAAACTAAGCCACATTGGATAAATCTTAAGAGATAGGCTCCTCTCTGCATAATTATGAAGATGAGATGTAACCATGTTAGAGACACGTATTTGCCCATAAGGTAGATATGCAGGTATGATCTCACTGTTCTTGGGTGGTCATCAGGGGCGTAACTAGGTCCCCCCGGACCCCCTGCAGAAATTCTGAGCGGCCCCCGCAGGGGCCCGCTTGGGGCCGTTTTGGGGGGGCTGGAAGGGTCGCAGCATGAGGGGAAAGCCATGCTGCACTTCGCCGGGTAGGGGGGACGGTCCCCCCCCCCCTCCCTCACCTCGGGCTCTCCCCTCTGCGCTCCCCTCCAGCATCAATACCTTTATCTGTGCAGGAAGTTGCGTCAGAGAGAGAAACGTCCTCGCTGGAGCGCACGGAAGGTATGTAGCTGCTGCTGCCCGCCATTGCACAGATAAAGGTATTGATGCTGGAGGGGAGCGCAGAGGGGAGAGCCCGAGGTGAGGGAGGGGGGGCGTCCCCCTCCCCGCTGAGGTGCAGCATGGCTTTCCCCTCATGCTGCGACCCCTCCAGCCCCCAAAACGGCCCCAAGCGGGCACCAGGGGGGTCCGGGTCCCCCCCCCCGTGTAAGGGGAAGGGGCTACAGGGCCTATTGTTACGCCAGTGGTGGTCATGGTTATGGAGAACTCATGGAGAAGCATGTGATTTGTTTGATCAGCTAATAGATTTGCAAAGTTCTGATTTGCTGTGATCACATCCTGGTTTAGCACATGATCATGACTTGCAAATCAGAGACTTACATATCTATCACCTGACAAAACTGATGCATGCTTCTCCATGAGTTCTCCTAGACATGCCCATTAATATTCTTGGGTCTGTCTATGAGATGATTGGGTTATTATTACTATGCACACTTAAAGTGAACCTGAAAAGACAGGAAATAAAAGATTTATACATACCTGGGGCTTCCTCCAGCCCCCTTTATGCCGATCGCTCCCTCGCCAGCAACCTCCATCTCTAGTATCAATCAGTAGAAGCTCCGTTATCTTCGCCAGTCGGGGGGCAATCTGCGCATGTGTGGCCCAGCCACGCTTGTGTACCCCCATTGTGCTTCCATGGCTGGGAGCAGGAGCATGATAGGAGTGCCCACACAAGCGGACCATGCCTCCGCTGACTGGCCCAGACTGGATGAAGATAACAGAGCTTCTACCGATAGATCCAGGAGGCCTAGCATGCCAATGAGGGGGCGATCAGCCAGGAGGGGGCTAGAGGAAGCCCCAGGTATGTATAACACTTTTATTTCCCCTCGTAGGTACACTTTAAAGGACAACTGAAGTGAGAGGTATATGGAGGCTGCTATATTTTTTTCATTTTAAGCAAAACCAGTTGCCTGTCATTCCTGCTGATCCTCTGCCTCTAATACTTTTAGCCATAGACCCTGATAAAGCATGCAGCAGATCAGGTGTTTCTGACAATATTGTCAGATCTGACAAGATTAACTGAATGCTTGTTTCTGGTGTTTTTCAGACACTACTGCAGCCAAGTAAATCAGCAGGGCTGCCAGGCAACTGGTATTATTTAGAAGGTAAAAAATATGGCAGCCGCCACATTCTTCTCACTTCAGTTGTTATTTAAGCTATGTACACGCTGAAAGATAGTGTAAATTGACCAAAGAAAAGTTGTTCTATGATCTATCTTTCAAGATATCCATGCAACGGGATGTGAACTTGATGTGTTGATGGACGAAACGTTAAACAAACTGATTGCTAAACAATGCAGAACGTGCGACACGCACCATAGTGATCGCATACACATTGATTAACAATATTTCATAGCCCTGTACACAAGGCTGACTTAATGATTATCTGCTATTGTAATCTGTCATGATGGTCATTCCAAACACATGAGAATCGTCATAGATCGTTTGTCTAAAACTGCCATTTGCTAACTTTTTTTCTAAAACGGTGTTAGAACAATGCTTCACGTTGTTCATTGTGCACAATTTTTATCCCCTGCTATGTATGAGCCTTTAATTCAGCTATTATTAGTCATCAGGGAAATCTGATAACACAAGTAAATAAAGCAATAAAAAACAGTGCTCTCATAAATCACCAATGAAATCACATAAACCATGCTGCTGGAGTCTACAGGTCTTTTTTGTGTTTGTTGAATTAGTTAAAAAAAACAGCACAATTGGTTGCACTGGTTTTTTGTTGTTGTTGTTGTTGTTTTTGTTTTTTTTAAACTAATTCCAATCTTATATCATATAGACTCTAATAAAAAATAATTAGCAAGCTTGGATTTTCTCAGCTGAACAGCGTTCTCCATCATGCAGTGTCTGACCAGGATTGTTTCGTTGTCTGGCCAAAAACAATTAGCCCATATGAAGAAAAACTACAAAAAAAAAGTCCAACTAAATGCAAAATTGAACAAGAAACGAGGAAGATTTTTATAGAAATCATTAAAGTGGTGGAATAAAAACTTTTTCACGGGCAAAATGCAATTTTAAAACTTTTCCTGCTCTAGTCCTGTCTCCCCTTCATGCAGTCAGAGAGCAAGTCAGTCAGGTCTGACCATGTGATTCTCAAAGCAGAAAGATCAATACTACATTTCCCAGCATCCATGCCTTACAGTGGAATATGTAGCACAGGTAGTGGCAATGGGTCTATGAATTTGGCTGGATTTCTAGGTACAGGGTCCACCTATGACCTCCACCTGCTTTATCACACAAAACTGCTGTAAGGAGTACAAACCAATTCCCTTCACCTCATGACAGATTGAATTCCCATGCTAAACTGATTTTACTGGGGTCCTCATCCGCATGCACACCTCTACTCTGTACCAATGCAGCCAGAGACCAGGCAGCTGCCACTTGGGTGGAGAAATGGACTAAGTAGCATAGCTGGATTTGAGGCAAGGCCACGAAGGCCATGGCCTGGGGCACCAGGAAGCAAGAGGCGGGCAGTGGGTTAGAACACTAAAGCAGTCTAAGCCGCAGCAGTCACAAACTCAGTCTGTGCACCCTGCTTCCACAGGAGTGAGCAGTGGAGCGCTGGTCCTGTTCCCCCCCCCCCATACTGTGCTGTGCTCCCCCCCACAGGACCAGGGAATTACACAGGATGGGGGAGAACCAGGGGAACAAACGGGACAGGGAAAACACACAGGATGGGGGGGGGGGGGGGGGGGGAGTTTGGCAGCAGTGGGCCTTGGGCAGTAAAATGTCCAAATCCAGCCCTGCTAAGTCGTAGTGTGGAGGTGCACAGTGGGCTCAGCAGAATCCAGATCCAGTTAGTGAGTGCAGACAGCATTGCTGAAATTATACTCATGCACAGAGCAATTACAGCAATCCATGGCTGGAGCACACAAAAGGGAAAACATACCAGGTGAAGATCATCAGTATGAAAATCAGCCTATGGATTCAGCAGACATAATAGCATTTCCAATGTACTGATGTACTGCTCGCGGCTCCACCCAGCACCCAAATAGCCTCAGTGCCCTTTTTTGCATACATGCAGCTACAGTATGTACCTTTGGACTGAAGCATTAAGTGGAGTACACTTATTAGACAAGAAATACACTAATAAAACTTGTATTTGTTTTTTGCTTTTTCCATCATCATACAAAAACAAAAAGTTTGTAATGTTCTGGAGCTTTTTTTCTCTCTTCTTTCAGTGTATAAAAATCAAATATGTCTAAACCTTACATATTTATTTTTGAAATTTGGTAATTTGTGGTAGTTCTCTCCTGAAACTTTCCATTATTCCAACATACAGTACTTTTCAGCGTAGCAAGAGGTCAGCTCTGTATAAATGCATGCATATTATATGATTGGTGTTCCACCTCACTCAGTAGTTAGAAGTATTGCGTGAAGCACATAAGGGTGGTGCTGCCTAGAAGTGGCACAACATATGGTATAATGTTGTCTGAATGGAAATCTCATTATTAACTGTAGAATGATGTTGATTAACATCAATGCAGCCACCCATCAAATGTAACTTGTCCAGCACAGCACAATTGATATTTCATAAGACCTACAAGCACATGAAACATATATGATACTGAATATTACATACAATCATTTGCCTTCCTTCATAGTGTTTATAAGGTTCATTCCCTATATGGAGTGTCTGAAAGATACAAGTGTGCATGTGAATGCTCATGTGCTTGGATATTTCCCCGCATATGTGGTTGTGGCTGGTCATACACATTCGTCCATGTAGCCATGTGTGGATGCAGGCGTCAGTGTTGCTCGGATACCCCCGATCATGAATTCGAGTAAAGCCGGCCACGGCAGTATCGACATCCGGATACGACGTGATCATGATCCGGATTCGAAATGGAATTCCGAACTCGACTCTGATTTTAGCCGTGATTGCATGTAGAATCCGTGATCACGGCCGTGATCACTGATTTGACGTTAACATTAATAGCAAAGCCCCCATACATTCTACAATCACCAAAATTGCATGGATTATAAAGGTGAGAAGAACTTTTTGTTTTTTGAGAAAAGTACTCTAAAAAGATGTAAATGCATTGTGCTAAACAGTATGTGCATTATCCGTAATGTTTTTTTGGCAACAGACTGAACAGGCTGATGAGTAAGTACACAAACTGATTTATGAAGATTAAATAGGAGTAGAAATAAAATATTGTCCATATCCACCTGTCATCTTGCACTGACAATTGGAATAGGGAATTAGTAAGGCTGGTGTGAGCAGCAGACAAATTATTTGTTTATTTTCATAAATCAGAAATAAGGTTCATGCCAGCCACACAGTTAAATTATTACAAGTAGCAATATTGTATTATTGGTATTTGATCATTATTATTAATAATAACAACAAAACATGACAGCTTTCCTATGCCCTGCTGAGCGACCACATGATACTGATCAAATGCCTTTTGCCAGGTCACAATTTCCCCACTCTTCAACTTTTTGGAAGAAAACATGCAGTTTTTTGCATGAATTTCTTTTTTTGCATTACAATTTGCATTTGAGTGCAAATTTTTGCATGCAAGTTTTCAGATCATGTAAAAATTAGCATAACACATATTTTAATGCGAAAAATGCATGCGAAAAATGGAACTCTGCCTGGTGAAAGAGCCTAACTCATTTATACTGTTTTCAACTATTTTTTCTGGACAACTCAGGCTTGTCCATATCGCTAGGGAGGCTATAGCATGTTTTTCCAATACAATATGCAACCAGCTAAGAATTTACATAACTGACTGACTGAAGCTGAAATTTCACTTCTTTTAGGAGACTGCAGCCTGTACTCTTTAAGCCTGGTACACACCATCAATTTTGATTGGCCAGTTTTACCACTTCCATGTAGTATGAGGATTAACACATTTTGATTTCCAAATCTGTTGGCCTCATAATAAATGGAGGTGGTAAAATTGGTCAATCATTAGCCAATCAAAATTGAAGCTGAGTACCAGGCTTTAAATGGCCAATCACTGACCAATTTTACCACCTAAGTATTCATGATTAGAAACCCGCAAAACCCTGCAGATTTTAGCCAATTTTCTCAAAAAATATAAGGTCTTTTTGAAAAAAAAATGTTCCCTTGTTCCCACTGTTCTACTTGACATATCTGGCAAATTTGGTGTTTCTAGCATGGAAGAGGGCTTTGCTATTAACCGCTAAAGTCAGCGGGTTTTCAGGTAATAATCACGGCCCGTGATCACGGATTTAGGGTTACCCGTGATCACGAGGCCGTGGAGAGCATCACTGGCAGGCTTCATGGATAAGTCAATCTGTCTACCTGCATGAGTTTGTACACTAAATAGTCTATGCAAACATAGTGACCACCAGCACTCAGTGCCGTTATAGTTCACGCCCTGGACTTGTTCCTGAGCTTGGCTTCTGCCCCTATTGAATGACAGTCCTTGTCTGGTTGACTGCTCAAACCATTTTTGAGTGACTATCGATTAACCTGATTTGTTGCTAAACTCTGTCTGACTGACTGCCCGCCCGCTTTGTTGCTGACCTGTTTTTCTGTCTCTCTGTCTATCAGTTTTGTTGCTGACTTTGGCCCACCCACTGTTCTGGTGATCTGTTTTGCTTTTTGTTATTGAACCTGATCAACTAGAAGCTTCACAGCCCTTTTTCCTAGCAGAGTCCTGTTTCACATTCAGAGGTCCAAGGCTTCAAGCTGCAAGAGAGGTTTTCCTCAACACTACAAGGCATGGAACAGTATCGAAGGAGGAGTTCAATTTGATCTTTAGAAGGCATTGTCATTACTACTCTCTGTAGACAATATACTAAGTAAGGTTATAGCCATATAAGAGCACTTGTACCATCAAGTGCTATATTTTACACCATTTTGATTGTGCTAACTGGAATTATCATGTGATTGGCCTTAGGCAGCCTCACTACCTTCAAGGATAGTCTTCTTATATATTTAGGTTAAGGGTCCATATGCAATTCACATTTTTCCCTGACTTTTGTAAAATGAGATTTTTTTTTATAGTTTTTTTTATCTTTGGTTTAAAATAACTTTTTAGCACTTAGGTTAATAAGTACTGTCAATGTTATTTTGAGTATTTGCTTCATGGTGGGTTGATAAGCATTTTGAACCCACCAGCAAGCAAGTTGTGAAAATATCACCTAGGATAAAACACAGGTGAAAAGTGAATTGCATATGGCCCACTGTGTTAAAAGTCTAGTACTGGATTACCAATGATGAAGTCAGCGAGGCTTCCAAAAATTAGTCCTGTGGAAAAAAAATAGAAACTATTCTACAAACTAAGACTGCACTACACTTCAGTACACAGTTACACCAGTAACTCACAGAATACTTATCACAGTATCTTACGTGGATTCATCATCTTACCTTGAATAGAAAAAGTTCAGAACAATATGCTTTGTATTGTTTAAACTCTTCAACTGGCCTATCAGGCACAGGTTTATACTTCAATTTCTTTAGATCCGTTTCCAGATCATCATCCTGGAAACAAAAAATACAGAAGAAACTTCAGTGGTGATGCATTCATCATGAAATTATTTTATCACCACAATCATTGGTGCTGTATAATTAACATGACACAGTTATGCATTCAGTGTACATAGGCAAGTACGAGAAGTAAAACACAATTGTACAGTATGCAAGCCACATTACAAAGTAGCCGTTATGCCACATCGCAACACACCACTGTGAACGTAGCCTACGTGACACTGCTGCTTAGTTCATGTACATCTTTTCCCACAACGCTCACTTTCCGACACATGACCACGCCCATTTTTTACCGCTCAGTACTGACATGGGGCCCAGAGGTGTCCAGGATGTCCTGGGACCTTAGCAACAGGCCTGCGAAGAGTTATCATGAAAGTTGTAGTTGAATAACAGGAACTGAACCAAAGAGTTGACTATGATAAATTCTCTGAAATTGATTGAAAGTTAGATTGATATATTTGTTGTCATCAATTTCCATAACAATTGATCAAAGATTCAATAAGCCAGGGAAATCAGTACTTGGATGCCTAGCTTTTTATCTAATTAGTCAGTTTCACACATTTTCCTTGCTGATTGCTGAATATAGTTGTACAGATATTATTTTAATATTGTTGTTGGGCTTCCATTGTAACTGCTATTTACTGTAGTGTTTGCTTATACGATTTACAGGTTTTCTGATTATATCGCTGTTTGTTGCTCTTTTTTCATCTTTGTATATGCAAAATTGCACAAATCCTTCAGATAAGGATTAGGATCAGTTTGTGTAGGTAAAATATTAGCAATAAAGAATTTGGTCTATTGCAGTGCCTCGTTTTTTTTTTGTTGTTGTTGTTTTTATTGCTTTTGAACTAAAAGCGATAGCACTTATCAAATATCACAGGTATTTTTGCCAGAAAGTGGGCTGCTCATATAAATAAGAACCCTTTCATTATGGAGCCTGCCTAAATCTGAGATCTCGTTGGTCACCTTAGCCAAGAACCACCTAGTCTGTATATGAAGTCTTAAGCCTCATACACTCTTATGCTGGGGATACACAGTACGTTTTCCCCCTTATCAAGCGAGCCGCTGATGGCTCGATTGAAAATTTCTGACAGGTCAGATGAACCCGCTCGATTCCCGCCCACTCGATCCCCGCCCGCTCGATCCCCACGGGCAGACAATAGCGGGGAGTCGATCGGAATATAAGGAAGCACCCGCGGGGACGAGCGGGAATCGATCTGGACAGTGGCGGGAACGCGGCGGGAGTTTATCCGGCGGCTAATCAAGCCGCCGGGTCATACCTTGTATCCCCAGCATTACAAAGACTGTCAGCCAGCAGAGATCAGGATTTGATCCCCAGGGTACCAGTGCAAAAGCCAAGGCTGTACAGATGCATTGCTTGACTGCAAGGAAAGAGGACAAATAGAGCTGCATACAATGGAGTGAGCAGGTTAAGAAAAAAAAATGCCCTTGACCCATTTTCTAGAAGATGTTTGGGAGGTTTAATCAGAGCCGGTGCTTCCATAGAGGCAAAGGGGGCAAGTTCCCCAGGGCCCCAGAGCCCGTGGGGACCCCACAAGGTGCCCTTCATCACCTCCAACTATGGTGACTCATGACAGCGGGGATGCTGTGTGTTTAATCTGTATAGGAAAAGGATGAGGTGAATAATGGGAACCCTAAAAATGCTTTTTATGGGACAAATGATGGACACCTAATGATATTGTGTGGTGGGGATGGTAGATTGGATCTGGCCTGGCAGCCAGTTCAGGGGCCCTGGTGGTGATTTGGCTGGAAGGGGGGCCCCCAAGTTACTTTTGTACCTATTGTAGCTAGAACTGTCCCTGACTTTAATAAAAAAGTATACCCCGTAAGGTGTTCCACTGCACCATATCAAAATATTATGAGAATATAGAACTAACTAGATCATTTTGAAGGTTTATTTATTTTTAGATACACAGTATATTTATAAGGCCTGAAGAAGGGTTGTTAACCCGAAACAAGTTGGCATTTTTGCCTAAGAAAAATAAATACAAAGTTATACATTATTTCAAGCGAGGTAAAAGGTAGAAAAAAGGGGACGGGAGAAAAACCGGGAGCCCAATCTGGTGTAGTATGATGTGTAGATTTTGGATAAATACAGTAGTAGTATAGTTGTTATACTCACAAAATTAGGTTGCTAATCTGGCAACCATTTGTTGTGCGTGCGAGGAAGTACCGTCCCCGCTCGGCCTTGTCTAGTAGTGGTCGCAGCTCCCAAAGAAAAAAGGTCCACTCGCCGGAAGTGGTGACCCCACACAGGGGGTGGTTGATCAGTATGGTAGAGAAGGAGGCGCCCGGAATATATGTGTTGTTTATAGTTAGATTGTACTAGGCAATACTCAAATAATGAAATGAGAGTAAAAATAAAAATAAGAAATCGGTTGGTCCTACCTTATTAAGGTGGACCCTTCACTCAACATAGAAAGATAAACTTTTTATTTGGCACTTTAAAAAGACAACGCGTTTCGCGGATAACCCGCTTCCTCAGGTCGTGTAGTATGCCTGTATTACCAGTATAAACATTGGTCTTATCTTTCAATGGGTGAGAGTAATGGTGGTAAAACTTTTGTCCAGTTTCTCTTGTTTTCCTCAGTACATTTTCTGTAGGGTTACGAGCACATGACCTGCAAAAAAAACTGCAGGTCATGTGCTCGTAACCCTACAGAAAATGTACTGAGGAAAACAAGAGAAACTGGAGAAAGGTTTTGCCACCATTACTCTCACCCATTGAAAGATAAGACCAATGTTTATACTGGTAATACAGGCATACTACACGACATGAGGAAGCGAGTTATCCGCGAAACGCGTTGTCTTTTTAAAGTGCCAAATAAAAAGTTTATCTTTCTATGTTGAGTGAAGGGTCCACCTTAATAAGGTAGGACCAACCGATTTCTTATTTTTATTTTTATTTTTACTCTCATTTCATTATTTGAGTATTGCCTAGTACAATCTAACTATAAACAACACATATATTCCGGGCGCCTCCTTCTCTACCATACATTATTGCAAGCTCTTGGAGGGCTCAATTTGTCTAATCAATGATCATCACTATCGGATGGAAATATTTGTCATCATTCTTGTGACTTTTTTCCACTTTTTTGATTATTAGACAAAGAAAATTAAAAGACAAAGAAAAAATGTTTTGGTTTCTGGAACTTTTCCTTTACCCATGCTCGCCAGGCAGATCGCTTGCCAATGCACCAATAGAAATTGAGAGCTGTTCTACATGCTGGACTCAAGCAGTCCCTGAACAAGCTTGTTTACAAGCCTTTAGGCATCAACATCCAGTGTTTTGCAGCAAGGGAGATAATTTCTTTGCTCATGTGGGGAGACTCCTCACTCTCATATTGTTCCTCCTGTTCATAGTCTTTAAAAATGTTTGTTATTTAACACTTGTATTTAAAGCCTTTTTAACATTTATGAAGGGAACCTAATCCCTCCAGCGACAAATTGGAATGGAGGCTGTACATTAAACTGATTCAGTTCACCAGGCATATCGCTTACTGACGTGCAAGGAGTATTGGGTACACATGCCAGATTCTCAGCAGAAGCTGCCCCCACAGCCAAGAACCATCTAGCGTGTTTACAAGGCTTAGATGGTCATACAGTAGGCCATCTGTGGTCTTGGGAGCTTTAACTGCTGTAGGAAGTTTTTGTGTCTGTAACCGGGTGCATATTATTTCAGCGCCGCTCACTTCGGCCTGGTGAGAGCTGAATGACGGCTTTCCCCACTGCCGCTAAACTCCACGGCGGTGTTAAAAACTATTCCCCCTCCGAGTTGTCGCAACTCAGAGGGAGATGTAATTCGGGGTCTGGCAGCCACCAGAGCCCCGAATTACCGCTATGTGGCTCTAAGAGCCGCGCGCCAAAATAAGCTGATCCGTCTGTAACCACATCTATGCTTTAACGCAATCCTGTCATGGAGCTCTGCAGACAATCCTGTAAGCCCCATGGTTTCAATTACATTCTCAATGTCATCTAGGTTTTTTTATATAGATAGGCGTGTACCCTCACATTATTATGTCCAATCAAGTTAGTTTATCACAGGTAAAAATGATAAGTAGAATGGGAAATATCAGAGCTTATTTTCAGAATAGCGTAGTAAAAGAAATATCTGGATACTTTGTCAATGTAATATTTTTATTTTTTAAAAAATGCTTAAATTCTGTTCCCACACTGTCACTGTAGGGCACTGTATATTACACCAGGGAAAAGGAAAAATGAATTAAAACAGGTCTGGCAAGAGGCGACAAAACACCAAAAAGAAAAGGGGCCTGAAGAGATCTGAATACTTGCTGAATGCACTGCATATAATACACTTTCAATGCCTAGAAACCAAAAATACAAAAATGAGGTGAAGAAAAGCAACAGCAACTTATATCTGATTGGGGTCAACTTATTTTCAGTATTGTTTTGACTTGCTAGTTGTTGAAAATATACATTTACCATGAGAAAATGCAAGAAAATGCATGAAATATGCTGAAAGTAAACCTGAGAAGAAGAAAAAGAAAAAAATACATATCTGGGGCTTCCTCCAGCCCCCTTCAAGCTAATCAGTCCCTCGCTGTCCTCCTAAGCCACATAGATCCTCCAGTAGATGCCCATTATCTTTGCCAGTCAGGGCGTACTACACATGTGCGCCCTGGCCACACATGCACTCCCCATTGCCAGGAGCATGCTGCGGCTGCCCCGGAGGGTGTGCAACTGGACTTTGCTGTGCCGACTGGCAAAGATAACTGGATATCTACTGGAAGCTCTAAGTGGTGGAGGAGGACGGCGAGGGACTGACTAGCCTGAAGAGGGCTGGAGGAAGTTCTAGGTAGGTATCATTTTTTTTCTATTTCTTTATCTCAGGTACCCTTTAAAGGCTAATAAAATGATAACTTTCACAGCAGGGCAAATTCCATTGCTCTAGTTACCCTTTCTATATTATAGTGTGACATACGTGCCCCTCCCCTTTCCAGTCCCTGGACAAGGGGTGCCACACAACAATTATTAATTTCAGAGGTCCAATTATATATATATATATATATATATATATATATATATATATATATATATATATATATATATATATATATATATATATATATATATATATATATATATATATATATATATATATATATATATATATCACTATTCTGTACAGGACCAGATTTTAAGAAAGGCATAGAAGACTAGCACTAACCAGGCAGGTGTACACAGAAGACAAAATAATGGATTGGGTTGGCTTGGAATGACTGCATGTGGCTGAACAAAAAGGAGTGGTGCATGATAGAGAGATTAATCATAGAGGAGAGGGCTGCAGTTCATCATGAGGCAGCTAGAGATTTTTTTGGTGGGTGGGTAGAAGGGGAGTCTGTAACTAGCAGTCTTGTGGTGTGGTGGGTGTCTGGACTTTTCCTCCTGTATGGGTGCTGGTGGCAACTGCTCCTGTGGAGGGGAGGGAGTGTTGCTGTGCGGTTGTGGCATTTTTCACTTGGGGCTGCTACATTTTGGGGGTCCTCAAGATTACTACACTTGTCACATGGGGTCTGTCAACAGAAAATACTAGATGGACGTAAAACAGCTTGTTAAAGCCATTCACAAAAAAAGTAAAAAATTGTGACCACACCCATGTAGCTCTACCCACAACACATTCTAAATGTGTGCTACTGACGCCCCTGTCCATCAAACATTTTCAGTGTCCTGATTTTGTGGGCTTTTTGGCAATAAAAAAATATAAATCAAGTTGGAGAACCTGATACAAACAAGGAACCATGCAACAGAAGCAAGCAGAGGAAATAAATATTGTAACCCCAATGATAAGTGTAGTTACACTTTAACTGATGGAAATCAGTCAGTGATAATTCAGTAACTGATAAGTTCTTATTGGACTTAAATCACAAAAGGCAGTGGTATTATACCCTAGGGGCATCTGTAACAGACCATTTTGGTCAATATTCTCCATCATCTCAGTGAACTTCCATGCTGGAGCTCTGCATAGCTACAAACATCATCTATTATGAAGACAAAGTGAGCCCATGATGTTTGAGCCTATATAACGTTACTTATTAAACTGACCATGTACGAGAGCCTAGTGGTGCTGATATATATATGTTGTCTATAAGTCAAAATAAATAACACTCACTTCCTCTTTGCTGTCATCATTTCCAAGATTTGAATTTATATCAGCCTCTTCTTCATCTTCTGATTCATCTGTGAGGGATAAAGGGTCAGAAACAATACTTTCCGTCATTCAGGAACTCAAAACAAGCTGTATTTTCCCACAAGCTTCTCTTGCTCTCTGTGCTGTCAACTTTCACAAAATGTATTTCTTTTTTAAGTTAGAAGTAGCAGTCATGTGACGGGACTAGCCTGAGCTTCTGGTCACTGACACCTTCATGTATCAACAACTGCTGCAGGGGGCTCCTGTGATATCTCTCATTGAAGTGAATGGTACAAGAAGTTCAGGGAAGCGACTCTGGAAATTCAGAGCAGATGGTGTCAGAGTGGTCATGTAGCTGCTATTTCTAAGTTTAAAAAATATATCTCTTTCTTTCTTTGTATTATTAATAATGAAAGTGGACTGTGCATGGGGTGTGGGGAGAACTCCAGGCAAGGTAGCTGGTCAGAAGGTCAGTTTTAAAGACCAACTCCAAGTACAAACATGCAACTAGTCTTCAGTAATTTATACATGCATAAGCAAATGAAACTACCTTGCTGAGGGCAAATTATTATTTAAAAAAAATGCATCTGGTTAGTATTCTCTCAAGCTGCAATTTCATGGAAACATACAGCTACAGCTGCTGGCTGCAGCATTTTCAAATAGCCCTGCCCCATGCCCTGTCCCCTGCCCCACCTCTTGCAATATGAATAGCTTTATGGACCTAAAAAGCCATGCAACATCAGCTCTGCCCACAGGGCCTACTATTAACGTGTTCACACCACATTTCTAAAACTCATAAAAGTGCCTTATTTAGAGATTGGAAAAGTACAGATCATGCTTAAAGGAATACTATTGATTAAAGCATTTTTTTATGCTGTATGTTAGGGCACACATTACCACAAGTGCTAGGAGCAGTTGCCTTCCTCACACAGCCCTGTCTCTCTGCTGTAAAACCCTCAGTCAGTTTTAGATACCAAGGTGTCGGGCTCTTAACCTCCCTGGCGGTAAGCCCGACACAGTGTCAGGCTAGCCGCCGCAAGGGATCACATGGCCCGGGAGGATGTTTTTAAATAAAAATTGCGCTATATTCTTCAGCTAGCACTTTGCTAGCTAATTATGTCTCCCACGTGCCTCCGGTCCCCACTGATCGTCCCCGATCACCGTCGTAATACATACCCCCCAGGGATTCCGCAATGGCGCAGCCGCAGCCTTCAGCTCCAGGTTTAGCTATGGGGAGGATTGGGACTGCGCATGACGTTGATGACGTCATGTCCGATTGTCGCCATAGAGTCGAGTGAAGCTGGATTGTGAAGCTACGGCTCTCGCGGGATCGCGGACGGGTAAATATTACTGGCGGTGATCGGGGGGATCAGAGTGGTGCCAGGGAGCTTGGGGGACATAGTTAGCTAGCAAAGTGCTAGCTTACACATATAGCACAACTTTTATTTAAAAAATCCTCCTGCAGATGCAGCCTCTAAAACAGTGTACCGCCAGGGAGACCATGTTTCTGCACAGAGGGGTTGTTATCAACTCCTCAGTGTATAGTTTAATTATCACCTTGCTGAAAAATAGTTTAATTATCACCTTGCTGAAAGAATCTTATTCAGATGGTGGTAAGGGGTTAAAGATTCCAGCAATGTGTGTGTTCCTTGTCTTCTATTCTCTGACTAATAAAGATCTGGAAAATGCCTTTGTAAACAGCATCTCTCCCTTTCATAGCAGCCTATGAAGTAGATGCAGCCTGGAACAGTCAGCCAGCCAGTCAGTCAGTCAGTCAGTCAGTCAGTCAGGAATAGTGTATACACATCTCCCTGCTTTTTATATTTCAGCAATATTACAGCTCATCTAGTTTGCTGTTACCTCCTCAGATCAGCCTCCTCCTCATGTCTCCTGCATGTTGTGACACAGTGAAGTATATTTGTGAGCTGTGTGAGGAATGAAGGATGATTTTTAAGCAGGGAAGGAGGGAGAAAGAACTGGGGGAATAAATAAAGTGCCCCTAGCACTAGTGGTAATGTGTACCCCAATGCAAAGTATTAAGAAAAGTCATTTTAATTGATAGTGTTCCTTTAAAGGACAACTGAAGTGAGAAGAATATGGAGCCCTATTTATTTTGTTGTAAACAATACCAGTTGCCTAGCAACCCTGCTGGTTTATTTTGCTGCAGTAGTGTCTGAATGACACCAGAAACAAGCATGCAGCTAATCTTGTCAGATCTGACAATAATGTCAGAAACACATGATCTGCTGCATGCTTGTTCAGGATCTATGGCTATAATAAGTATTAGAGGCAGATGATCAGCATGACAGCCAGGCAACGTGTATTGCTTAAAAAGGAAATAAATATGACAGCCTATATATCCCTCCTGATACTGTTATCCTTTAAGGCCATGTTCACATTGGCTGTTGTGTTTCCTGGAACAGCAGGAAAGCAACAGATCGGGACAGTGGTACTGCACTCCACTTAAGGACCAGGGGTGTTTTGCCTGATCTGTGCTGCGTGGACTCTCCAGCCCGCAGCACAGATCAGGATTATGCCAGGGCGATCTTACCCCCTTACCCCCTTTTTTCCCCACTAGGGGGATGTCCTGCTAGGGGGGGGTCTGATCGCCGCCGGCTTGCTGCGCTTTGCAGGGGGGGCTCTTCAAATCCCCTCTCCGCAGCGTTTTCGGCGCTCTCTTCCTTCCCGTCCCTCCCTCTCCCTCCATGGGCTGCGCAGGACGGATATCCGTCCTGCGCATTGTAGGATAGGCCTCAGCCTATCATATGCCGGTGATCCCTGGCCAATCACACAGCAGCGGCGTGCGATGTAAACAGCGGGGATTTCTTCCCCGTGTGTTTACAATTTGCCGGCGAGCCGCGATCGGCGGCTCTCTGGCTGTTCACGGAGACACCCTCCGTGAACTGACATGGAAAGACCGCTCGATCGAGCGGCCGTTTCCATAGTAAACCACTTAAGACCTGCCGACGCCTATGGGCGTTAGGCGGTCGTTAAGTGGTTAACCAGTTCACCCCCAGGGGTTTTAACTCTAACGGACCAGAGCAATTTTCACTTGTCAGTGCTCCTCCCTTTTATTCCCTAATAACTTTATTACTACTTATCACAAGAAAATGATCTATACCTGTTTTTTTTTTCACCACCAATTAGGCTTTCTGTGGGTAGTACATTTTGCTAAGAATTTTTTTATTATAAATGCGTTTTAATGGGAAAAAACAAAAAAAAAATCATTATTTCTCAGTTTTCAGCCATTATACATTTAAAATTCTCCTTTGGATAAAACAAACATATTTTATTTGCACAGTTGTCCCGATTATTAAACCGTTTAAATGATGTCCCTATCCCAATGTATGGCGACAATATACAATATATTATTTTGAAATATAGGTGTTATTTTTCTGTTCTGTTTTTTTTTT
The DNA here is from genome assembly GCF_040937935.1 of Hyperolius riggenbachi. Lineage (NCBI taxonomy): Eukaryota > Metazoa > Chordata > Amphibia > Anura > Hyperoliidae > Hyperolius > Hyperolius riggenbachi. The sequence continues at coordinate 160,888,392 of NC_090648.1, read as the reverse complement.
CTTCTGGCCATAATTACAAGCCCCTATATAATAAATTAAAATTAATTTCCCCCCATAAAATAAAGATTAAAAAAGCTGAGTCCCTTAGGCAACTATTTATTTATTTTAAGCTGATTTTTTTTTACAAGTGTTTTTTTTTTGGGGGGGGGGGGGGAGGGTAGGAAGTGTAATTTTATTAATTTTATTAATAGTGTGTATGTACTTGTATATGTATGTACTTTGTATCTGTAATATACTTTTTGGCCACAAGATGGCGCTAGTGAACAGTCTCCCGTATAGGAAGTGATCACTTTTTTTTTTTTTACACTTTATTCAACTGTTACAGTTTCCTGTTTTTGTGAAAGGAGGTGGCCGCTGTTCGCGGTCACGTCCATTCACTCCAGGCAGTGCGATTGGGTAGAGGACCGCTCGGTCCTCTTCCCCAATCACCCAGCACGGGAACCCGACGGAAACGGCGGCGGTAGCGGCGTGCACACATGCGGAGCGGCGGCGAGAACACGCGACGTATTAAAACGTCATGTTGCCATTAACAGGAAAAAGCATGACGTTTTAATACGTTAGTTTGCCGTTAAATGGTTAAAAGGTATAGTGAAGCATACAGTCAATGAAAAGCATGCTTCACCGTTACTGTTAATGCAAGCGTTTAGCAGTAATACACTGCATGCAGTGAGTTACAATGTCACAACTAGTTATACCGTAACGCTCCTGCCCCACTCTGAATGTCACGTAGGAGGTGCATTGCTGTGTGGTAAACCGCATTACAAAGCAGCTGTTACACCACACCACAATGCACCATTGTGAATGTGGCCTTTACCTCTAGATTGTTAAAGCTTTCTTTTTTCTATTATTACCTTCTTGGGAGTATATTTGTGTTGTGGTGGAGGGCTGTTTTTTTCCAGGCACAGAGTAGACATAGGAGCTGTTGATGCAGGAGAGTGGCAATGTACACTTTGGACAGCACTTTCTTAAAACCTGGATTGCAGCACTAACTAGAGAGTCCAGGTTTTTCAACTGCAGACATTCCTAGAAAGAGAGAGATAAAATACAGCAGTGTTAAATATGAATAAGGAAATCAATAACACATAAAATATTGTGTCATGAACTGAATCCCTCTAGCTGTTTATGACCCACATTCTACACTGACTTGGAAGAGATATTCATCACACAAGTTTCTAAAGCAAATACTGAATTACTGTTTGTTGTCTGTCCTCCGGCTCTTAATAAATGAAATATGGACATGGTACCAGGTTTCATTGCAGGACTTTGGTTCTTGACATTAAATAGAAAATGGATAATGTTTTCAATGATTATAGTTAAACTTCCTTTAGGCTGCTTACACACCAAGACGTTACAGGCACACGTTAGTGCACCTGTAACGCTCCCCCAACGCACAGCAATGTAACACAAGTGGGCTGTTCACACAGCCCACGTTGCGTTACATGTAACGCTGCACGTTCTGTGCAAAGTGCAGCATGCTACGGCGTCGGAGCGGCTATAGCCGCGTTAGACTGTTTGCACATGCGCAGTGGGGGGCGGAGAGGAGGCGGGGAGAGCCAGCTACAGTAGCCGCGCACATGGCTACTTAATATTCACTGCACTGGCGGGCGCTGATTGGCCGGCGGGACCACGTGATGCGGAGTGTCTCGCTCCGCATCACGTGGTCCTGCTGGCCAATCAGCGCCACTCTGGGAGACATTATAGGACTCGAGCCGCCTAACGCGGCTCACTCTACCGTCGGCTCTTGCAGCACCATACGTTGTGTTAGGTGCACGTTATGCGACCTTAACGTGCCACCTAATGCAACGTCTTGGTGTGCAAGAAGCCTTAAAGTTGTGTCTACACGAGGGCAGTCATGTTTATCCATTGTCGGGCACTGCTCCTTGCTTCACTGTAATACAATGGTTGGGGGGTGGGGGCAGTGGCGTAGCAATAGTGGGTGCAGAGGTAGCGACCGCATCGGGGCCCCTGGGCCAGAGGGGCCCCGTGGGGCCCACTCTCGACCACAGAATTAGCTCTCTATTGGTCCTGTGCTGGTAATAATCACTTCTATAGATGCTTTTATTAGTAGTAATCATTAACAAACTGTTCCCCATCCCCTTCTTGCACTTCTGACACTGTGGTTTTCTTTGGCAGGTTTTGGTGCGCCATATCAATTGTTATGTATATAGTGCTTGGGGGGGCCCAATGTAAACCTTGCATCGGGGCCCATAGCTCCTTAGCTACGCCACTGGGTGGGGGGGGGGGGGCTTTTTCTCGCAAAGCTTGACTGACTTGTGAGGGGACTGAGTTACTGAACACTGTTCACTCTTGATATCTTAATTTAACAGCTGGTGTTGCTCAATAAGCAAAGGCAATTGGCAAGCAACTATTTAGCAAGGACGAGGGGGGAGGTAAAAAGGAGCCCAGAGGTATATAAAATTAGATTAAAAACATCTAAAAGTGGAAGAAGGAGAAAACTTCATATAGAAATTAAATTTATTATGCCCTGACAATGTGTCTTGTGTGTCTGAGCCCACTGCCTCAGGCCAAATAGTGAAATAGTGCCACTAAAAAATAGCCGAGCAGGGAGTGCTTCTCAATCTGAAGTTGTCTTTATTGAGGTAAGCTACCGCTAGGGATGAGCTCCAGATGAAATATGAATGAGTTTCATTCAAATTTCTTCTTCCTAATTAGTGCAGCTGAGTGGGTGTGTGCAAGGGGGGGAGGTTAACAGCCGTCTTCTTTAACCCATCCCACGGCGCGTCCCTCCAGGTTGAAAGAGGAAGTGTAGTAGTCACGTGACGCGGCTTGGAACGTAGCGTGGGACACGCCATGGGACGAGTTAAAGAAGAAGGCTGCTGGGTATGTTTAACCGCGTCACCCATTATCTGCATGCTGTCTGTGTATTCTACCCATTTGCCTTACACTCCCACTTCCCCCCACATCTAAAACACATATTGATGAATGAATTAGTTTCTCCCTTAATTGGTCTTAGACAAAGGAAATATGACATGGATAGGGACATAGGGCTATGATATTCTTATCTTTTATTTATAAAGTGCTAACATATTCCCTGGTAGGGATTCGATTGTGAGCTCCTGTAAGGAAGGGTAATGACATGACTATGTCGTCTATAGAATGCTGTAGAAAATGTAAGTACTATAAGGGCATCATAATACAATTTTATATGTATTATTTACACAGATCTCTACATTACGCAAAAACAGCAGAAAAGAGAAGAGGAACGGAAGGTTTTGGTTCCCAAAGGAGGACTGCCTTTCCAACAACTGGGAGCTAATGATTAATTGTGACACCGAAGTGAAAAAGGTTTAGACAAAGCAAGCGACAGGTTACAGCTTACAGTAAAATACAAGCAGACCAGAAACACAAACGAGATAAAGTGGAAGGACACAGACAGAGGAAAAGAACATTTTTTTTAGTTCAGCGAACATGACGAGCTCTGGAAATTGTTATTTTGACTTCATAAAAATGCTAGTTTCTTGGCTGTAATGCTGATGATTTTGCTATAATGTTTTATTATCACACCCCTGGTACAAGTAAACAGATTGGGAAAGTCAGAATACCGTATCTACATACTTGGCCTAGGTGAGTGATTTAGAAACTATTACAGCCAGAAGCTCTTCAGCAGTCAAGCAGGTAGCAATTTTGGAAGGCTACATGGCAGCTTTGGCAGTTCCATAATGACAGAAGCACTTTGAATAATTGTGTATATTTATGAAATGATGTGCTGCTTTTGCAGAGAAGCTGGTGCTGCTCTACTAAAATTACAAGCAACCTTAATGCCCCAATTCTCATCAGCGATGCTCATTATGTCCCAAATCAGCCCAACTAAATATCAGACAAACTCTCCCCATGCCACCCTGTGCAGCAACGGGTAGTAAAAACACACAGACAAAACATATCTTTATTCTTTGATGATCTCTCTAGGCTCACTAAGCTTAGGCTAGTGCAGTCTTGTGTCTTCATAATGAAGGGAAAAAAATGAAAGAAAATAATTTAACCTTCTTGGCGGTAACCCCGACCTACACACAGGGTAGCCACCGCAGAGAATTTCTCTGCCCCATGAGGAATTTTTTGAATAAAAATTGTTGTAAACTTAGTACCCAGCACTTGGCTAGCTACCATTGTCCCCCAAGTCCCTCCACTTTTTTATGATCGCCGCCGTTATACGTAAACCCCCCCCCCCGGTGATGGCGCAGCCTCTCCAATCGGCTCCAGGCTTTGCTATGGGGAGGGTCGGAATTGCGCATAATGTCATGACGTCATGTCCGATCGTCGCCATAGCGACGACTAAAGGTCATTGGGGAGGCTGCAGCTCTCGCAGGATCGCGGCTAGGTAACGTATAGCGGCAGTGATCGGGTGGATCATAAGGGTGCAGGGAGATTTGGGGGACAACGGTAGCTAGCCTAGTGCTAGCTACAAAGGCTAAAACAACTTGAATTAAATCCCTCCCGCGGACGCAGCCTCTGAAACTGTTTACCGCCAGGAGGGTTAAGGTGAAATGAGCCTTGGGCAAAAATGAACGTGGTGCCTCTTATATTTTAGTACTGATAGTAAAATCGTTGTGACCTTCACATCTCCAGCATATCTAACTAGCAACAGGTTCAGCAGCCAAAAGCTCTCTCCAGAACAATGAAAAATGTTGGGACATTTTCCTTGTGGATACAGGGACACTCATGTGCAGGAGCAACCTGTCCCTTCTACTAGTGACAATGCCTTCGGTTGTAAATGTATAACTTATGCTGGGAATACACCATACAGTTTTCAGCAGATAGATGGCTCGATAGATAATTTCCGACACGTCCAATTTTATTTTCGATCGTTTTTCTGATCGATTTCTTATAGAAGCGAATAGAAATTATTAAGAAAATTGATTGAAAATAAGATCGGACAGTAAATCAACTGAAAAATCTCATTGTATATTCCCAGCATTAGACCATTTTTGAGATAAGAAAGATAAGGCCCCGTTCACACTTGCGGTTTAGTAAAAACCGCACCGGATGTCCGGACCGCACCGTATCCGGACCGGACCTGATCCGTACGGTTCCTATCCGGATCCGGTCCGGATCCGGTCCGTTTGCATCCGGTTTCCGTGCGGTGTGAACACGGTTGCGGTCCGGATAAGGTTTCTTAAGGAGATAACATCCTTTTATTACCTGGGGTCTGGGAGGTCAGCAGAGGGGTCTGGGGTCATTGTTGGAGACAGGTGGACGTGTGGAGACCATCCGTGGATACAGAGACTGCAGTTGGGACCATGGATCCAGGCATTTTTTACTCGTAAACCTGGGAATTCTCTCTGTTGTTCGCCTCCTTCAGACATATCAGACATGTTGCTGGCAAAAAGAGCTCCAGCATGAAATCGCTGCTGCCCCACTCTTCGCTGGGCCCATGTGGTCCCCATCCAAAATGCATAGGAAGTGGGGTAGAACGTCCGGTTTTTGTAGCCAGTGTGTTGTGCGCTCTCCGGCTCTCATTGCTTTGTATTGGCCGGATGGTGCAGTCCGGCTCCGCTCCGGATACGGCTGCCGGAGGAGCCGGACCAAAAAATAGCGCATGTTGGAACGGACGCCGGAGTCCGGATCCGGCCCGGAACCGGTCCGGCTCCGGTCCGGCAGAGCGGACGCATGTGAACGGACGCATAGGCTTTCATTGCCATGCCGTGCGTCCGTTCCGTCCGTTCTGAAAGCGGTCCGGCTCCGGCACGGCGATTCCGGACGGCCACCGCTAATGTGAACCGGGCCTAAGCATTTTAACCTCCCTGGCGGTAAGCCCGTGCTGAGCACGGGCTATGCCGCCGGGAGGCACCGCTCAGGCCCCGCTGGGCCGATTTGCATAATTTTTTTTTTGCTGCACGCAGCTAGCACTTTGCTAGCTGCGTGCAGTGCCCGATCGCCGCCGCTACCCGCCGATCCGCCGCTATACGCGTCGCCGCAGCCGCCCCCCCCCCCCCTAGACCCCGTGCGCTGCCTGGCCAATCCGTGGGGTGGATCGGAGTCCCCTTTGACGTCACGATGTCGATGACGTCGGTGACGGGGCAACGGGGGAAGCCCTCCAGGAGATCCCGTTCTTTTTTTTTTTTTAAAACGTATTTGCTGCCCCCTGGCGGATTTTGACAAACCGCCAGGAGGGTTAAGACAACACTGTCATTCCTCCAGTTCAGTCCCTGTCATACCCCTAGTCACGTATGACTGTCACATGCCAAATGTAGGATAAACTTAAAGAGCAATCGTAACCAAAAATTGAACTTCATCCCAATCAGTAGCTGTTACTCCTTTCCCATGAGAAATCTATGCCTTTTCTCAAATGGATCATCAGGAGGCTCTGTATGGCTGATTTTGTGGTGAAACCCCTCCCACAGTGTAATGTCTGCACCTCACAGCCCTGAGGTCCTAACATCACACTGTGGGAGCCTTGTTGCATTGTGGGAAATAACAGCTTCCAAAAATGCAAGCAGCATTTCCTTCCAGTTACATCACCTGCTAGCAGTAAAAATGTCACCATGTTATAAATGTCAGACTGTAAATAAGGGATGGGAAAGATTTTGCAATGAGCAAACACTGACTAACTGATTTATACAGGAGTATTGTAAAAATTAAGCAGTTTTTTATTACATTTTTTTCACTGGAGTTCCTCTTTAACCTTCTTGGCGGTAACCCCGAACGTAGTTCGGGGTAAGCCGCCGGAGGGTGCCGCTCAGGCCCTGCTGGGCCGATTTGTTTAATTTTTTTTTTGCTGGACGCAGCTAGCACTTTGCTAGCTGCACCAGCACCCCGATCGCCGCCGCCGCGCGCCCGATCGCCGCTATACGGTGCGGCGTGCGCCCCCCCCCCAGACCCCGTGCGCTGCCTGGCCAATCAGGGGTGGCCCGGGACTCCCAATGACGACCCGACGTCGGTGACATCATCCCGCCCGTCGCCATGGTGACGGGGGAAGCCCTCCAGGAAATCCCGTTCTTTGAACGGGATTTCCTGATCGGAGATCGCCGAAGGTGATCGAAGAGGGCGGGGGGATGCCGCTGAGCAGCGGCTATCATGTAGCGAGCCCTGGGCTCGCTACATGATATAGAAATTTTTTTTTTTTTTAAAAACTGCCGCGCTGCCTCCTGGCGTATTTTTTTATACCGCCAGGAGGGTTAAGTGATAATCTAAGGATAAGACAGTGATGATAAGCATTTCATTAAATGTAAAGCAAATCTCAAGTGAAAATACATTTATGAGATAAATGATTGTATCAATAGTCCTACTTCTAAATAGATGAGATCCTGATGAGATGAATGTATCTATAGTCCTATTTCTAAATAGATGAAAAACTGATGAGATGAATGCATCTATAATCCTACTTCTAAATAGGACTTTTCTGGACAATCACAGACTTTTTTATGTTAAAATCTATCCTTAAACATTTACCTGTCACGGATTCAAGCTTTTAAACTGTTGATCATCTCACATCCTGAGGCCTGGAACCCACTAGAGTGTTTTTTGAGAGTTTAGTGGGCGCTTTGAATCGCTAGCGATTTCCCTAAACGCTCTGCCAATGTAAATGGATGGGAATGATTCCACTAGAGTGATTGAAATTAAGCAAATCGCAATCACAGGACATGCAGCATTTTGGGAGCGTTTCCATTCTAATGAATTGTATAGGAGCAGGAAAACTGCTCCCCAAATCGCTTGCAAAACGGTATCACAAATCGCTAAAGATTGAGCACTTTGCGCTTTCTAGTGGGTTCCAAGCCAGACTTGGGGCCATACGCAATTCACTTTTTCTCCTAAGTTTTCTCCAAGGAGATAATTTTTCATCTTCTGTTTAAAATCTCCTTTCAGCACTCTGGAAATGTTAAGAACCAACAAGTGGGAAAAAATACAGTCAAAATTATTCAGAGTAATTTCTTGCTTGCTGGGGGAATAAAATGCATTTTTTGATAAGGTATGAAAATATAACTTAGGAAAAAAGGTGAATTGCATATGGCCAACATTGTGAACTGTTCAACTTGTCCCCTCATCCCTGCACGTGAATGTGTTTTTCTGAGCTACAAAAAGTTTTACAACCCTAATTAGTTATTAGTGAAAACTATGCCCCCAGGTCCGCTGAAGTCAGACTGCAGAGAAACTGCCATTTAGAAGTCCTGTATTTTTAACCTTTACTGGCCTGTATGCAATTAACTCTTTCACCTGAGTTTATCTTCTAGGAGAAAATGTTAATTGTCTCTTTGAACTAACTTTTCAGCATTTTACAATTAAAAAAAAAACCAACAGCTTGTGAAAAAATGCTATCAAATTTATTTTGAGTAATTTCTTGCTTGCTGGTGGCTTAAAAGGCATTTTATGACAAGGTGTAAAAATATCACGTAGGAGAAAACTCAGGAGAAAAGGTGATTTGCATATGGGCCACTAGCCCAGCGTTTTTCAACCAGTGTAGTGTGCCACGGAACGTTGCCTGGTGTGCCGTCCTCTTATCCCCCTCTCGCCCGTCCCCGCGGCCGCCGCTGTTATTACCTTAGCAGCGGCCGCTCTCCCCTCTCCAGCGCATGTATTTATTCTAGCAGCGTATCTCCCGGCTGCTCTGTATGTGATGCGCAGGAGGCAGGGCTCGGTTACCATAGTAACGGCGATACATATCGCCGTTACAGGAAGCCGCTGCCCTGCTTCCTTCTGCATCACACAGAGCAGCCGGAGATACGCTGCTTGAATATACACGCGCCGGAGAGGGGAGAGCGGCAGCTGTTAAGGTAATAACAGCGGCGTGGACGGGCGGGGGGCACTATACTGGCTATCCTGGGGCACTAAACTGGCTATACTGGGGCACTATACTGGCTATACTGGGGCACTATACTGGGTATACTGGGGCACTATTCTGGGGCACTATACTAGCTATTCTGGGGCACTATACTGGGGCACTATTCTGGCTATACTGGGGCACTATACTGGGGCACTATACTAGCTATACTGGGGCACTATACTAGCTATACTGGGGGGCTATACTGGGGCACTATACTGGGGCACTATACTGGCTATACTGGGGCACTATACTGGCTATACTGGGGCACTATACTGGCTATACTGGGGCACTATACTGGGGTACTATACTGGCTATACTGGGGCACTATACTAGCTATACTGGGGGGCTATACTGGGGCACTATACTGGGGCACTATACTAGCTATACTGGGGGACTATACTGGAGCACTATACTGGGGCACTATACTGGCTATACTGCTATACTGGGGCACTATACTAGCTATACTGGGGCACTATACTGGCTATACTGGGGCACTATACTGGCTATACTGGGGCACTATACTGGGGCACTATACTGGCTATACTGGGGCACTATACTAGCTATACTGGGGGGCTATACTGGGGCACTATACTGGGGCACTATACTGGGGCACTATACTAGCTATACTGGGGGGCTATACTGGGGCACTATACTGGCTATACTGGGGCACTATACTGGCTATACTGGGGCACTATACTGGCTATACTGGGGCACTATACTGGCTATACTGGGGCACTATACTAGCTATACTGGGGCACTATTCTGGCTATAATGGGGCACTATACTGGCTATACTGGGGCACTATACGGGGGCACTATACTAGCTACACTGAGGCAACTAAACTCCCTACACTGGGGCAACTATGCTAGCTATGCAGCCGCACCCCAGCCCCCCCCCCCCCCATAGCCTGCTGTGCACGGCACTGTCCACTAGGTCGCGCAAACAACCGGGGGCCGAATCACCCCCCCCCCCCCCCCGCCGTTCCCCGGAGAAAAATTTTGTCAGACATTGTTCCCTGGGCCGGAAAAGGTTGGGAACCACTGCACTATCCCATATGTATATCACTTCTTTTACCTTAATATTCTCCTATGTGATATTTTCACAACTTGTAATTAAAATATTAAAATGCCTTTTAAACGACCAGCAAGAAAACAAATACTCGAAATAATTTTGATAGGACTTTTTCACCTACATTCTGGTGCTTTTTCCATTGCAAAGTGCTAAAAAGTTATTTTAAATCAAAAACAGAAAAAGTATCTCCTAGGAGAAAATAAAGGAGAAAAAGTGAACTGCATTTGGTCCACTGACCAATATGCAATTTAATTTTTCTACTTAGTCTTCTCCTACGTGATATTTTTAAAATTGTCAATGAAATGCCTTTTCAACCACCAGCAAGCATGAAAAAACTCAAAATAATTTTGATTTCACTTTTCCACCAACTTTTAGGTACTTTTTCAGTCATAAAATGCTTAAACGTTATTTTAAACAGAAGATGAAAATGATCTCCTTGATGATAACTCAGGAGAAAAAGTGGATTGCATATGGGCCATTGTGTGTAAAATGCATCACACCCTAGATCTAGATAGGATTGGGACTATATAAACTGTACAGATGTTTATCTCATTTTGTTACTTCATATACTCTTTCAGTGATTTCTCCTCTCTAAAGAAAACAAAGTCATGTTTCAAATTCTCATAACTACAATTAGCTTAGCAAAGACATCAAGTTAAAGTCGACCTATTCTGAAAAATTATAAAAGCTGCCGTTGTTGAAAAATGTCCAAGGGCTCATGTGTATGAGAAGTTTTACTTTGGATGAGCCATGTTTGCATAAATCGAGTACAACCATCATACACATGCAGCACAACTAAGTAATGAACACAGTGTTTGGTATATTGGAGTTGCATTGTGTTTGTGTAGCATTCTGAGTGCAGAGATATTTGAATGTTGGTCACCTTGATGTCATGAATTGCAGATCCTTTGGTTTAAATTCTTTTTGAGCTACCAAAAATTAATATGCATATAAATATGAAGTGACTCCACTCTACCGAAACTGCTAAAAGACCTGCATTGTATTCTTGTGGCAGGTGTATGATTAAGAAACTACTGAAGCCAGAAGATCAGCATGACAGCAAGGCTATTAGTATTCTAGAATGAGGTTAGCAATGGCAGCTTTATTAATCTCCAAGCATAGTTTCGCTTTAATGTGCAGTTTCAAGTCAGCATTAATGGATCTGAGCCAGTAGCAATTTGGTAATCATAGAGGGGCCTAGTCAATATTAGATTAATTGGTACAACACATTTATTTTTACTATATTGCTATAGGGCTTAGCTGAGTATCACTTGCTGAACTTGCTAGACCCTGTCAGAATTAGCTGACAAGCACTAATTGTGAGAAAATTGTGTTTGCATTAATGAATAGTAATAATGAAAGTCTCTGTAATCTGCACTACCATTTAATACAAGGTCTATTACTACAAGTTATATATGTTCCAGGTTTATCTCCTCTGCACTGCCATTATAGCAAACGTTCTGCCTGAGACAGGTGCTCAGCTGAGAAAGCAGTTCTATCAGGATTTGGAGTTCGCTTTGAGAGAGGTGCTTAGATGAAATAAAAGGGTGATCACCTTAGTCTAAAAGTTGTTCTTCTCTAGAAACACAAAGCTGTGATAGACTGACAAAAAAAAGGTATTGGGTTTTTGTGCTGTGAACAAAGTAGACTTGTGTGTGTTTTCTGCTGTTTTTGGCTTGGGACAAACAGTAGGTTTGCTCCCAGTAAATACAATTCTGACATCTAATTAGCAGTAATTTGTTGAGGTTAATGTGTTGTTTCTTTGTACATTTTGTAAACTGTGCAACTAATGCACTGGTGTTTGTGAAACTAGCACACATACACACACTCACACTAACATTAAGCCCTCCCATTCCTCCAACCCATAGGTGAGAAGGGTGATGCTACTATATCAAAGGATTTGAAAACCTTGTAAAAAGATATAATAAATGCTTAAATAAAGGAGGTGATAATACTATTTAGAGAAATAATCAGAAGATACAGTTCAAAAACTGGTTGTGATGAAGCAGACATTTAATATCATCAGTGCAATCTGCAAATAAGAGATGTACTGTATGTGCTGAATCTCTGTAATATTCTCCTTTCTATAATCCCCCGAGTTTGACATTTTTCTTTATGATATAAATCAAATACGAAACACCTGCAAACACAAAGCTAAAAGGAGAAAAAACTGGAAATACAGAGTGGAAGTGTCTGGATGTCAAATGGTAAAAAATGCAGCCAATGAAAAGGTCAATGTATTAAAAAACTAGAACATCTCCTTGAGCCATGTTAACAGAGTGCACTGTAGTGTCTCCACTGCCCTTTCCAGTTACCTGTGCTGTAGAATAGAGGATCTCCATTCCTCTGGCTTGAATGAAGGCTTCCCTTCCAGAACGCACATTGGTGATATGTTTAAGGCAACGCAGTAGGCCTCTGCGGATCGGGACATAGGCATGGGAAGAATCACTGATGTGCCAGTCCTGGTAAAAATGCAGCAAACCGCACACATAACCTCTGTTTACAGCTCTTCTTACATTTGATTCTAAAGAGAAAGCAAAAAGTAATGGGTAAGTATTGTGATGTTATTTTACAGAGAATTAGATCAGGTGCAATTATATTGTATATAATGAATCTATATTAGAGGACATGTTGGAGATTAATCAATTATCAGATTCCTATATTCAGATCATGTACTGTCAGAACTCATGGTTTTCAGGGTGGATAATTTGCCACTCCAATTAAATGTAAGAGTGACTGAATCCTCTTCATGGAGAACATATGCCAAAGGTTCATGCAAAGTATGGCATCTCCTTGTAGGCACTTTTAACAGTCACTAACTGGAGACAACAGATTTTTACTGATGCCGTGTAGAAGTTGCTTGGCATTGAAAGATACTTTTAGCAGGTTCTGACTGATGTTGACAACTGTTAAATGGTGATTTACGGACATTGCTTGGCATTGATTGATGCTGCAAAGCAAAGACCACAGAGCTGCTGCTTAAGGGGGGCAAGGGCTACACCTGAAAGAAAGGGCATTGGAAGGATGCTCATAGTGGGGCTATATATAAAAGAGCCCTGGCTCTGTAATTCATTGTCTGCAACCAATAGTTTCAAATCGAGAAAAGAAACATTAGTGGCACTAATCTCAGAGGTGAACTGCATATTGTTTGTATTGCAATTCAAATAGTTCATGAATTCTGCAAACTGCTGAACCGTCCTCGACCACACCACTGCCACATATCTTGACCATTGTCCTCTGATATGGATTGGAGCATATGGCAGACTTCTCCCACGCCCCCAGAAAGAGGTTTGCATAGAAGCATGTCACCAGGGTCCCCATGGCTGTCACTACAACCTGGTGGTACCAGTAACCGTCAAACAAGTATGCATTGTGTGTAAGCACAAATGTAAGGCATTTGCGCAGGTAATCAATGTATACCACATCTTTGTTCGTGCATGGAAGGAATTCTCTGACAGCAGAAACCCCAAAGCTGCGTGGGATCTGGCTTTACAGACTGACCACATCAATCATGGCTGTAGACGGGAACCCAGGTGGTATGCTCCAGCATTTATAACACCCCTAAAGTACAACGGGACACCTTTCAAGAGGAGACGCAGGAGATGGTCAAGATATCCGGATAATCTCTTTGTAAGAGATCCACAACCAGACACTAAATCTCCCATTAAAATGAACCCCTTACCTCCCCCACTCTGCCATAGTTACCAAAACAAAACATTTGTATATAAAAAAAATGACATAAAAATACATAGATAGTTACCTTGGAGGCTTTTTTCACATGTATGTCATGAAGCTATATTACTGTTATTCTTGCAAGTAAGGGATTGTAATTAGTGATTAGTGCAAAACTGAAAAAAATACACCTTTTTTTCCAAATAAAATATTGTCGCCATACATTGTACTAGGGACACAATTTAAATGTTGTAATCACTGGGACAAATGGGCAAATAAAATGTGTGGTTTTTATACACAGTAGCACGTTTTATTTTAGAACTATAATGACCGATATCTAAAAAATAATGATTTTTTTTCATTTTTTTTCTAATTATTCCTGTTAAAATGCATTTAGAATAAAGAAATTCATAGCAAATTGTACAACACAAAAAAAAGCTTAATTGGTGGCAAAAAAGCTAGATTTATAGATACTTTTATTGTGATAAGTAGAGATAAAGTTATTGGCGAATCAAGGGAGAAGTGCTGAAATGTGGAAATTGCTCTGGTCCATAAGGGGAAAAACTTCTTAGTGGTGAACTGGTTAAATTAAGGGACCATCAGGAAACCTCATAGGGAATAGATTCCCAATCAAAGCACCGTCTACAGCACAAATGATTGGTTGGAGTTTACTACACTATAAAGTTTAAGAGGGTAAAATCGCAGGAACCCTTTTACAATAGTGTAAGTATACCTCTTATCCAGAGAAAATTGCAGAATGCTAATCACTGTAAAATCACAGGGGAAAAAATGCATTGTATAAAAATAATAAAAAAAAATTTAATTGCATGTGTGATTGCATTTTCTGGTTTGCAGTATAAAACTGCCATAAGGCCTGGAACCCACTGAAAACCGCAAACGCAAAACGCAACCGCTAGCGTTTTGTCTGAGCGGTTTGCAAGCGGATTCATGCACGTTTTTGGTCGTGTTTTGCAACATTGTATTTTTTTCCCCAGCGGGTGCCTAGCGTTTTGCGTTTTGCGTTTTTATCCTGATTGGTCCTGTGAATTATTTTTCATTTTGTTACAGTGTGCTGAACCGCAAAACGCTAGCAAAACCGCTCAGTTTAGGTTTTGCTGAGCGTTTCCGCTAGCGGTTCAATACTTTACATTGAAGCGCTAACGCTCCCAAAATGCTGCATGTCCTGCGTTTGCGTTTCTGAGAAACGCAAACGCTCCTGTGGAAGTTGCCCCATCCATTAACATTAGCCCAGCGTTTTGGCAAACTGCTAGCGTATCGCAGTGCTGCCAAAACGCTGCCAAAAGCGCTCCTGTGGGTTCCAGCCCTAATAGAGAGTTCAACTTTCTTTCATCTTGGTTGGAATGGGGACAGAAGGTGCATCTGAGTGGCCTAATTCCAAGTTGCATATGATTTGCATTATATGTGCATGGAAGCAAAAAAAAAAAATCAGCATTTGATTGGCTTATCTGATTACAACATATCAGCGCAGATGGCTGGAAGTGTAACAAAATCAATTGAAGGCCCCTTTCACACAGGCAACTGTCTGTGTGAATTCACCTCCTGTCTGCTACATTCCTACACTGGCCAGGTGCTTGCTAGCGTTCAGTATCGGCATTGTAAAGGCACCTCCCATGGTGTCACATCTGAGAGCGGCTGCAGCCCAGCTCAGACTCGACATGTTGCAGGGTAACACCATCCAGGGTTGCCACCTCATCCCTTTAAAGGGACTCTGAGCACCTCTCATGGGCATGCCTTTAAGCCGGACGACTTCCAACAAAGTCGTGCTATGACCCCTCTGAAGGAGCCTCTTGCAATGGCCATGCATGTCACTTCCTCTTCCTGCTAATACATCAGAAAAGAAAAGCCATCCATACAGCAAATAAATATATATAATCAATAAAACAAATATCTCAATATATAAATGCTTATTATTATTTAATGGAGAACGATCATATAAAAACAATTAAAAACATACAGTACAGCACATGAGGACGTGAAAGAAGAAGAAACTTCCTCTTCCTGCTTCATTCAGTGATGCACTTCTCTAACAAAGAAGACGGGGTGACCCGGAAGTTATAACATAGCCAAGATGGCAGGCATGATTTTTAAGTTGAAATCAAACAAAAACTGTTTGGTGTAGAACAGCAATTCAGGCATCAAATGAAAGAGGAGAGCACAAGCTACAGAAATGTATGCATCATTAAGTCCTTTGCAGTACTGGTCGGAGTCTTAAAGTCATACCCATGAGATGTGCTTGGAGTGAGTCCCTTTAAAAACCAGCACATATGAAGTATACATGCCTTGTGGCTAGTTAGATGCAGTTTAGGCACTGATTATGTGTGAGCAGCCCCATAACCTGTATAAATTAGATGTGCCAGTATTTAGTATTTAAGGGGTGAGGTGTCAGCGCGATATGCAAAGTGTTACAGCCGCTGCAATTCAACTGCATTTAAATTGTGCCAGATTTGCACTGGTGGGCATCAGACGGGAGACTGAACTGCTCAGCAAGCGTGTAGTTCAGTCTCCCATCTGAAAAGGCCTTTAAAGAACACCTGAAGTGAGAGGAATATGTAGGCTGCCATAGTCATTCCCTTTTTATCCTGTTGATTCTCTGCCTCAAAAGGCCCATACCCATCTCTCGGTTTTTCAGACAATTTCCCCACGCACCAGCTGAAAGGAGTTGTATCTTTATACGTTCATGTCAGATATCAGATGCTTTAGACTACTTCATTTCCAGGCGCCAGGACATAAAATGGTTAACAGAACACACAGACACAGAAGATGTGAGCACACATTATGCTAGTTCTTTACTACAGTTGCTTTCTTTATATCCTACTCAATACAGGATTTTGCTCATGCGCAGTATATCATCATATGTCACCATAATTACAGAAAGTCATGTGATTTACGAGAATTAACACAGGTCAATGATCACGGGGAAAACATGTTATTTATGACCTTCCAAGTGTCCCCATTTGGGGCACTTATGGGTTTTGCCCAGCAAGAAGAATTTGCCTATTCTGAGTTTCATACAGCCAGTGTTTTCCTGCACAGATGTGAGGCTGGTTCTTCTGAAGACACCCTAATATCACACTGATTAGATACATGTATAAATCTATATGAAATTGATCTATATACTATACTATATACTAATATATATATACATATATACCTACATATCCATTCACCAGCAAATTTTTTTGAGTGATGAGTGTTTATTTACGTGATCTCGCAGTCGCAACGTGGGTACAGGAGCACGATCACGCGAACGTCTCTTAGCATCACACCATGATAATGACCATCGCGGCAGATCGGATCTTAAATATCCCCAACAACTCCCCCGCAAAGTACCGCAATCGCTTTATATCTCATTTGCGCCCGTCGTGTAACATCGCATGACGTTACGTATACCGGCCGGAAGATGGATCAGGGGAGCACTCCTCAGCAGGGAGATGCTGCTGGATCCATCTACCTGCATTGCGAGGTGAGTACAAAGCTTAATACTTTTAGGCCTCTTTTCCACAAACTGTTGAGCTGTGTGCTCAGCGAGCAGTTACCAGGCAGCAGTCAGCAGTTACCAGGCAGCAACAAGCAGTTAGCAGGCAGCAGTTGTGAGAGTTTGAGAGGCATTTCACTGCCTGTCAACAGTTTGTGGAAAAGAGGCCTTAGGCCTCTTTTTCTGTTGATAGGCAGTGACATGCCTCTCAAACTCTCACAACTGCTCACTGCTGCCTGGTAACTGCATGCTGAGCACACAGTTCAACAGTCCATGGATCAGAGGCCTTAGCCAGCCCTGAACGAGCATATGCAGATCAGGTGTTTCTGACATTGTTAGATCTGGCAAGATTAGCTGCATGCTTATTTCTGGTGTGATTCAGACACTACTGCAGCCAAATAGACCAGCAGGGCTGACTGATTAAAAGAAAATGAATATGGCAGCCTCCATATTCTTTTCACTTCAGTTTCCTTTAATGCATTCTTTAAGCCTTAGTTCAGATAATATACTGGATGCGATCACTGCAAAACAAGCACTCTGAATGGAGATTTATTTGAGTTCACTTTCCATATACAGCTTGTTGTCTGTCTTGTAATTTCCTATGCACATAAACATTCCCCTGATTTATCGAGCTTTTTCAGCAGGTAGCTGACCCTTCCTACTAATTACTGCTTAATAAAGCGCTCATTGATGCGGATATCAATCTAGTGCTTGTTTTCCAATCCGTCACAATATGTTTTTGCATATGTACATTGTCTTTAGCTATTAGAGATTCCCATTAAAAAGACATGTTAACTACAAGCTACGCACAAGAGGTCATGGTTGTTTGTTCTAAAAATACATTCTGGTCTTTATCCAGATTTGCATTATTTAGCCATTCACATTAAAGTGAAAGTATCATACTGAATTCACACTGTGAACCTTGCAAATTGTATAATGCACACATTATAGTGTGTGTGAACTGCAATGCACGCTGTGCATGTTAAACCATATATGGTAATTCAAGGCCTGCATGCTCATAGAATAACGCAATCCCCTACAATGCAGAGGTGTGAAGAGGCCCATAGAATTGTATGGGCGGTGAGGTGACATGCAGAATTATTCTGTAACGCAACTGATACAGTGTGAGGCTTGGAACCCACTGAAATCAGCAAACGCAAAACGCAACCGCTAGCGTTTTGTCTGAGCGGTTTGCAAGCGGATTCATGTGCGTTTTTGGTCGTGTTTTGCAACATTGTATTTTTTTGCCCAGCGGGTGCGTAGCGTTTTGCGTTTTGCGTTTTTATCCTGATTGGTCCTGTGAATTATTTTTAATTTTGTTACAGTGTGCTGAACCGCAAAACGCTAGCAAAACCGCTCAGTTTAGGTTTTGCTGAGCGTTTCTGCTAGCGTTTCAATACTTTACATTGAAGCGCTAACGCTCCCAAAATGCTGCAGGTCCTGCGTTTGCGTTTCTGGGAAACGCAAACGCTCCTGTGGAAGTTGCCCCATCCATTAACATCAGCTGAGCGTTTTGGCAAAACGCTAGCGTATCGCAGCGCTGCCAAAATGCTCAAAAAAACGCTCTTGTGGGTTCCAGCCCTCAATGGACACTCAAAATCAGGATATGTTGCATGAATAAGTGGGTACGTATATCTCAGTTAGGGTACCCACTTGTCAGTGCAAAATGTGCGTTTTTTCAAATTTTGTGGACGCTATGCATATTCATGTGCATTTAAGTACATGTGCTTTTCTATAATAGGCAGGGCCGGATTTGTACTTTTTACCACCCAAGTCCAACTATACCATCTGTATGGTTGTTATCTCTGTGTGCCCCAATGAGAATTCTACTTACTTTCCATCATTGGATGTCACAGACAATAACTATTTCAGTAATACGCGTATAGATTATTAGTTATGTTTCCTTAAGAACTTTTATGTTATGTTTGCCATCTCATTAATGATGGACCCATTGTGTCACCATGAGAGTCAGGCTGCATTTCCACTTGTGCGGTGCGAATCGCCACGGCAAAAATTCGCATGCGGATGCGAAATTCGCATGCGGGTCCATGCGAAATTTTATGTGAATTCGCACGCGAATTCGCATGGATGACGATGCATGCGAATTTAACCATGGCAGTGCTGGTGTGCTTTTCCATTGTTTCTATGCGAATTCGCATGAAAATTCGCATACCTAAACCTCATGCGAATTTCCTATTAAATACATTGTATGCGATTCGCATTGCGGTATGTGGTATGCGAATTCTGATGGCTCTGCTATGCGAATTTTTTCTGCACAGAAAAACGCAAAGGAATCCTGACAAGTGGAAACAGTCCCATTCACTTGTATTGCTATGCGAATTTGCATGCGAATTCGCGATAGTGGAAATGAGCCCTTAGGCTGATGTGTACCTGCAGGATAGAACTTACAGGTCTTGCAGGGACGACACAAGTACAGGACAAAGAGTTCAAAGGATAAAGCTGTCTTTGTAGATAGGGATGGCTGCATAAAACAGCTTTACTGCCCCTCACTGAGCTGCCCCTAAATTTCTGGTGTCCTAGGCCATGGCCTATGTGGCCTTGCCAGAAATCCGACCCTGATAATAGGTAATGAAAACGCACATTGGCCTTAGATCACTAAGGGCTGTTCGGTGAAAAATAATAGATCGAAAAAATACTGTATCCCTTTTCTTAGGGCCCTTTCACATGAGAAACTGACAAGCGGTGAAGTCACCACCTATCAGCTGCTCTCCTGCACCGGCCTGGTGCTTGTTAGTGGCCGGAACTGGCGCTGTACAGGCACCCCCCCCAAGGAGTGAGATCACCGCGCTCAGACTCGACATGTCACAGTTTTCTACTGCCCAGTAACAGCACTCCATGTCACATTTTCACACTCTGGTATCTTCACAAGGGAATTATGTAAACACTGAAAAGTAATGTCAGCTATTGCAACAGTTGCATTTCTCTAATGTGCTCCACAGCTAGAAGCAATCGGGGTCAAACAGTACAAGATATTCATACAGGGGTTCTAACGAAAACTATTCCAAGTAACAACAGACTGAATTCCACCTGACCAGGGGCGTAGTAATCACCCCTGCGACTGCTGCCATCGCAGGGGGGCCCAGAAGCTTTGGAGGCCCCTCCACCTCCCTCTCCCCAACCGCAAGTGCAGCCAATTAACAAAGAAACCTCCCCATTTACTCACAAAAACCGTGTGCAGGAGCGTGTGTAATTTTTTCCTGCTTCCAGAGGCTGCTTCACAGCACAACACTCTCTGCTGCCATTCGCTGGCACCCGATCACGTGGGGTTCGGGGACAAAGTGGGTCCCATGCTATTATTTTTGCAGGGAGGCCCCAGGGGTGTTGCTAGGATCCTAAGAGATCTGGGGCATTTTTGGGCACTTCAGCTAAAAAATCGGTGTGCCCATGCACCAGAATGTTGGTGTGGTCATGGGTGGGGCCAAATTTACATGAACTTAACAGCGGTCTAAGTAGGCCTGCCCAGCAAAATGTTGGATGAAGTTCCCCTCTCCATTAATACAGAAAAAAAATGCAACATATCACATAAATAGGCAGTGTCACTTACACATGGGAAATGCTGGGTGCAGTGTGGTGCCATGATGGGCCCTGTAGTTCCTCTATGGAACATGCTGTGTGTTTTGGCAACATGCAGGAAGCTGTGGTACGAGGAACCTCCATAGGGAGCATGCATCGTTCAGCATCCTCAGCAGATTAGCACAGCAGAAGGAACTACTCATCTCCTCCTTCCACTCTCCAAGTCTCTCCAATTCTAAAGCTGGCAATTCTCCCCCTAGCATCTGATTCATTCTCAAACACTAGGGGGAGAAGCCCGGAAGGGAAGATGTCTGCAGAATCTGGAGACCAAGCGGCCAGAGGTGAGTACTGCCGCCCACTGCCTGGGGGACATCCGGGGCACCTCAGAATATATCCGGGGCACGTGCCACTAATCTTTGGCCCCTGGAGGCCCTATTAAGTCTAGTTACGCCCCTGCACCTGGCCACATTAAACAGGCTGCCTGCCATTCAGTTTCTCTGACTGGAGTGACGGAGTCACACTTTAATTGACAATACTATGCTTTCTACTGGCTTCTCTTTTCATCTGTTGCATCTTTAAAGTACTACTTCTGAACAAATGTAAACTTTTCTGTAAGGAAACTTTCTAGCAATTTATGATGCTACTACAAAGTTCTAAAAATCACCAGATGGTAAAGTGACAATTTGAGGTCATTTCATGTAAAATGTATGAAGCCCATTTGCAATTCCTGAGTTATTGCGGAGGATTCCAATCTTATCACTTATTGTTGTTATTTATTTATAGGTTGACAGCATATGCTGACATGCGGTGCTGTGTGTGTGTGGTGGAAATGAGATGTGCATCTTCATATATTTTACTGTTAAAATATCCTGAAATAAATTATGGAACGCAACAGAAACTGAAAGTTGTCATATTAACAAAAAACACACTCTGCTCAGCCTACAGGAACTTTATGCAGCAATTGCCAGAATTGGGGAAACAAGCATTTATCCTGCACCGAAAAGTGGTTTTGTTTTCACCTCTGCAATACTTTTAATTAGTCCTCAAGGAAAATTCTGAATTGTCTCTTAGGGGCCAATTCGTCAAAGTACAAAAATCCCCCAGTTCTCCCTGTCTTGTGGCTTTGCATGTTTTCTGCCTCTGTCAACACCCTGTTTTTCTCTTATCCATCAATGTCAGTTTTTGTATGTGTGAGGTGAAAACCGAAATGAAAAATGGGCTACAGAAGATGAGTGAAATAAACTTTGGATTATAGTAATTGTGTGCATTTAAAGGACAACTGTAGTGAGAAGAATGTGGAGCCTGCCATATTTATTTCCTTTTAAACAATGCACCTTGCCTGGCAGCCCTGCTGATCTATTTGTCAGCACTAGTGTCTGAATCACACCGTAAACATGCATGCAGCTAATCGTGTCAGATCTGCCAATCAGGAGCGCATCTAGCCATTTTGTCACTCCAGACAAGGCGATCTGTGGCGAACAACCTATAACCAGAAGGAGATCTGTGGCGAACAACCTACAACCAAACCCCTCCCCCCCCCCCCCCCCCCCACACACACACAAATAATCATAATGCCGCAGAATTTCACCAGTAAATAATCGTATTACAGAAGTGTTTTTCAGTGCAATACTACAGACCGCCGATCTACCGCCACTATGCCATTGTGTCCAATTGAAAACTACTATTCTAATCTACTGTTTGATTGAATTTTTGATACATTTTTGCCACGGATTGATAGAAATTATGATTGTTGTGGGTGGTTGATATTCTCCAGATTCGATCATTGTGAAAGAATCTGTCTGTAACAATAAATGCATGTATTGACAGCTATAGGTTAGGGTTACTAATAACAAGATTGGGGTGAATAAATTGTGAGGGTAAGATGGAGGGGTTGAAGTAGAGAATGACAAGGAACATTTTCTCTTAGTGGACTCAAAGCACTTGAGCTGCAGCCACTAAGACTCACTCAGTAGGCAAGAGCAGTGTTAGGGAGTCTTGCCCAAGGTCTCCTACTGAATAGGTTCTGGCTTACTGAGCAGGAAGAGTGGGGGGAGGTAATGATATGGGAAGAGCTTATTGTCGAATCTGGAAGCCCCAATTCAACGAGGTGATCACAAATATGCCTCCATCCAGGGGAATGAGTAGCAGCCCTTGCCCATTTCTAAATCCTGCACACATAGAAGTTTTTTGCTTTTTTTTTGAAGGTTTTTTGAAAGTGGTGGATTCACTTCCTGTCAGCTGCTCCTGCGCACCAGCTGAGCACTTGCTAGCGCTCAACACAGGCAGTGGAGAGGACTTATCAGAGCTAGTCTAAACGCACCCCATCCATCTGTTTGGAGCTGAAATGGTGCTGAATGTGTGTAACCGGTCCCGAACACCTTAATGCTGAATTCGAACAACAACACTAGTTGTATCATCCTCCATACTTAGATGATTTCACATTTATTATGTGAATGCAATTAAAGGTGGCCATACATGGTACAATTTTTCATTTTTTTTGATTAGATAATTTAGTTCGATTATTCCATTAGATCGAATATAAAGATTTTTCCAGCATGTCCGATCGGATTTTTCTCAAAAAAATGGGATAATCATTCAAATTTCTTGATCGAAAAAAAATATTTTCAACTTTCATTCAATTCAATCATTTAGATCGAATAAACAGGCTAATCAAACGTTTTTTTTGTACCATGTATGGCCACCATAAAAGGAAGCTATTTGGAGTGAATGACCTTACAAAGAAAACTGTGAGGTCTGATGCAACCTGTCTTCCAGCACTGTTTTCATTCATGCAAGAAGCAAATGCAGTGCTTTTTGGATGCCAAAGGGCAGTACATCTTAAGGTGGCCATACACGATTTATTTTATAAGATTTTGATCTATTAGATTATTTTCTCAAAACTACAATACACCATTCAATTTTCAAAGCAATCAACCTGTTTTTTCCAACAGATCAGATTTTTATTAGAAAAAAAAACTAAAACAAATAATTGATCATATTTTTACCCATAAAAAAAAAAGATTCCTTTCAATTTCTTCTGTATTCGATCATTTTAGTAGAATAAAATTTAAGATACTGCGTATGGGCACCTTGAAGGGTCAATAATACTTGTAAATATGGTGCAATAAAAATGTTAATTAACCTGTCCTGTCAATTTGTATGCTCACCTTGTATGCAGGGCTAGTGTTTCCATAGGTCACTCTGGGCTATACCCCAGGGCTTCAAGATCCTTTTGGGCCCCGCCTCAGGGATTGTGGAGGTCACAAGTTTAATCTCAGTGCAGTTTGAAAATGACAGTGGCCTCATCTTTATTTTCCCCAAGGCCCCATTTTACCTAAAACATCCCAGCTTGCACCTCACAATTGTCCCTTTCCCCACCCCCCACACTGTTTATACTATATGTTATTAGTAGCGGGTGAAGCTATTGTATCATTTTATAAACTCACTCAATGACAACAGTGCATATCGAGTAAAAGAAGAAAAATAAAACACGGAACTGTCTCTGGTTGCTTGTAAGGAAGATAATGATCTGTGAGTTGCACATTGTACATTATGTATAGGTTCATACGCCCATTTGTCTTTCGTAGAGCACCAACAGCAATGCTGGAGAACAAATTAAACGTGATGTATCGCATTCCCTTGATGTATTTCCCATTATCTAACATATATTTGCATAGAAGACTGTAGAGGAAATAAGAGATCATAAAATTTTTTACAAAAGAACATTTAAAAGATCAGCTGCTGACAAATGTCTCCTCGTCACGAGCATCCACCACGACAACGGCTCCCAGTATTTCACAGGCAACGTCCTCTATAGCATATGATGCTGTGTAGCTGTATGTGTATTTATGTATGTATTAGCAATAATGAAGTTTTCAGGCACTGCCTGATTCCGTATAAGTGTTTTCTTTTGCCGTACATCAGGACCTTAAGTGCTATTCCATTTAATTAATGCTGCACTTTCTCCAATTTCCAGCAGTAATGCTCTTCTGCAGTCTTGCTCTGAGCACTTCCCGTGTGCAGAGGGGGGAAGAAAACAGCCCTATTCCCATCATGAATACGAAGCAGCTGGTTGGTAAGCATGCTCATCCATCCATTGTGCCTGTGTGACCTGTCATTTTTCTATGGTTATAATATAGATATTGATTTTCCCTCTTCAAAATGTATCCAGGCCTGTCTGCGAGAGTCAATAACTAGGGTGTATAAATTAAGACAACACAAGAGACTCACAGTGATGAGAAACAACCGACTGATGCCGTTTTGGGCCTATTGGTTTACATTGGAAAGGCACAGCTCTTACAAGGATGTTCTGCATTCTGTTTCTTAAAGAGACTCTAACAAAATTTTCAGCCTTATTTCTTCTATCCTATCAGTTCCTATACCTGTTCTAATGTGGTCTGTCTTACTGCAGCCTTTCTCAGTTGCACAGTGGCTGTATTATCTCTGTTATATAATCTAATCTTCTTTCCTTTGTCAGCTTTGTCGGCTGAGGCAGGAATGTGCTGCTCTTCTGTGATAGAATAGAAGTTATGCACACACTCTCCACGCACCCTGCAGGCTCTGTATGAGTCACAGACTGAGCTTCTCTCAGCCTATCACATGCTGGTTAGCAGACATGTCTTTTGTTTGTAAATACTGCCTAAAACTGGCAATTACAAGCCAGGATTGCAGCAGGGAGTGGCAGAAACAGCACAGAGGAGCCCAGGAGAACATAATGAATAGAATGGTATGCTTTTTATTGTAAGAATTTTAGAGTACAGATTATCTTTAAATGCTGGAGGGAACTGACATCTGCATTATACATGTTATTACAGGGTAAAGGTACCTATTTATGATATAATCTTGACTTTACAGTCTTACCACTGCTGTGTAATATGAACGACTATCTAAAGCAGGGGTGTCCAAAGTTTGTGGGCCAAAGGCAATATCACCAATCTTGAGAGTCCTAGGGGGCCAAACTACCGAAATTAAATGCAATTTTTACTGATTGCTGTTAGATACACTATGCTTGTGACATTTTGTCAAATAATACATTTTCCACAGGAAATAACCTCTATACCATGTGCAGTTATAACAGTGGCAGCTGCTAATCAGTGGCTGTTACTGCTGCTGGCACAGTGGCAGCTGCTACTCAATGGTTGTTACTGCTGCTGGCACAGTGGTGGCTGTTAATCAGTGGCTGTAACTGTTACTGCTGCTGGCATAGTGGCTGCTAATCAGTGGCTGTTACTGCTGCTGACACGGTGGCAGCCGCTAATCAGTGGCTGTTACTCCTGCTGGCACAGTGGTAGCTGATAATCACTGGCTGTTCCTGCTGCTGGCACAGTGGCAGCTGCTAATCAGTGGCTGTTACTGCTGCTGGCATAGAGGCGGCTGCTAATCAGTGGCTGTTGCTGCTACTGCTACAGTGGTGGCTGATAACCTACAGGCAAGCAAAGGGAGAGGCAGAACAGCAACACAAGTTGGCCCCAACATGAGGCACCGCAGCTAAAGGCCTGTAGGCCGCATGGAATTTACAACTGTACAGAGCTTTCAGGGCCACCAGAAAAGGCTTGGTGGGCCACATTTGGCCCCTGGGCTGGACTTTTGACATACATGATCTAAATTATCCATTGAAAGTAAATTCATTCATCTCTTTCACTGCCTACATTTGGTAAGATTGTGCAATCAAAATGATATCATTAATAGGCACTTTCTATGGCTTTTTGCATAGTAAATGTGCTGGGTGCAGGTAACATACAGCAATTTAATAACACCAAGGGAGCAGCGCGCAACATGCTACCAGTGCACTGTGCATTACTGGGGCAACAACCACTTTTGCATGTATAGATTAATGGGCACTGCTCCACTTATGTGAGTTCCAGTAAAATCATCATGTCGTGCTGCCTGTGCACTGCAAATTAACCAGCGCTTACAGTAAAGTAGCTCAAAATGAAGTTCAGTAAAGCTGGCCATACACTTATAGATTTCCACCCAATGTTCCAAAATGATCGATTCCTCCATGAAAATAATTGATTCAGAAGGAATTGACTCCTACCATACACTGCACATCAGTTTCCAATAGATTCCAGTAGGAATCTTGCCCCACCCCTGTCAGAGGGGCTGTCATATTAATTTCCTTTTAAACAATACCAGTTGCCTGGCAGCCCTGCTGATCTATTTGGCTGCAGTAGCGTCTGCATAATACCAGAAACAAGCATACATCTAATCTTACCAGATCTGACAAAAATGTCAGAAACACCTGACCTGCTGTATGCTTGTTCAGGGTCTATTAGAGGCAGGAGATCAGCAGGACAGCCAGTCAACTGGTATTGCTTAAAAGGAATTAAATATGGCAGACTCAATAGCCCTCTGGCATCAGTTGTCCTTTAAGGTATTAGGGCTCTTTTCACTGGCTGCGATCCACTTCCAAAAAGCGGATCGCAGCCGCTTTGCCGATCTCTAGTGCACTGCGATAACATGTAAATTGCGGTGCTCATTTTCTACTTCCGCAATTCATTTTTTGCCGAATTGCAATCGACAGCCGCTGCGATTCTCATCATGATCGCACTACATTCCCGACAGCTACACGCCCAATCGCAGCTAGTGGTAAAAACAGCTTGCGCAAATGCAAGTGATTTGTGCTTGCTAGTGGAAAAGGGCCCTAAAAGTTTAAAGGGGAACTGAAGTAAGAGGGATATGGAGGCTGCCATATTTATTTCCTTTTAATCAATACCAGTTGCCTGGCAGTCCTGCTGGTCTATTTCTCTGCAGTAGTATCTGAATAACACCAGAAACAAGCATGCAGCTAGTCTTGTCAGATCTGATTTTTAAGTCTGAAACACCTGATCTGCTGCATGCTTGTTCAGGGGCTATGGCTAATAGTATTAGAGGCAGAGGATGAGCAGGGCTGCCAGGCAACTGGTATTGATTAAAAGGAAATAAATATGGCAGCCTACGTATACCTCTTATTTCAGTTCCCCTTTAAATGGCTCCATAAGAGTTTTAGATAGGTCGGTTCTCATAAATGGTGACCATGTAGCAAAGAACTTTGAATTGCTCTTCTCTTTGTGCAGTTGAGCTTCTAGCTTTCAATGAGAAAAATATTGCGTAGAGTAAGTTGGATTTAGGAGAGAGAGGGTGAGAAGAATAGAAACCAGTTAGATAAAATGTTTTCCTTGATTATAATTAAATAATCAAATGATTGAATAGATTATAAATTAAATGAAGATGTTCATTTTATCAACACCTAATAATGCTTTAATGAACTGTTTTTCTGCAGCGCATTAATGGGAACAAGCTTAAAATAAGCACTGTTTCATAGAAACAATCTTTTATCTGAGATCTACACAGGACTGGCCACACTTTAACCCCCTTGGCGTTCTGATTCTTTCCGGATTTTAGGGTCTAAAAGCGGTGTAATTTTTTTGCACCATTTCAAACCCTAAAACCTGGAAAAAATCATGCTGCCAGGGAGATCTGCAGCAGCCCAGCAATCACTCACCAGCGCTGCAGTTAAGCCTCCATCCTCCAGGTGGCGCTGCAACTCTAAAGTGAGAATGCCGGCTGATCTCGCCAGCAGGAAACAGAGCCCCAGAGGAGAGGAAGAAGAATGCCAGCCGACGTCGGGGATCCCCGGGAGGTATGTAGAAACACTCCCGCTGCGCGCATTGCTCTGCAAACAGCCTCCGATGGCTACCCCGAGCAGAGGACGGCATTACCGCTCTTAGCTGCGGTTTTCCGCTCAGACCCTGGCTCGGGATAACTGCAAGGGGGTTAAAGGACCACTACCCTGAAAAGCTGTATAATTTATAATATATACACATAAGAAGTATGTTTGTCTTAGAGTAAAATGCACTATAAACAACTTTTTTGCTTATATTTCTGTCACTTACAGTATGTAGCAAAATAATCTGACAAATCTGACTGGTTTTGAACTAGACATCTCCTTATGGGGTATTCTTTGGGTTTTCTTAACGAATGCCCATTACTTAGTCCAACTGCCAAAATAGTGTGCAAATGAACAAAGAGACTGTTTGACAGATTCTTTCCAGAGAATGCTTTTGTGAAGCATACAGGTAATACGAATAATAACCTATGAGGAGATGGACTAGGTGCAAGTTGAAAATCGAAAAATTAGAATATCATACAAAAGTTCATTTATTTCAGTAATTCAACTTAAAAGGTGAAAATAATATATGAAATAGACTAATTACATCATTACATGCAAAGTGAGATCTTTATTTGTTACTATTTTGATGATTAACCACTTTACCACCGCAGGTGCATATATCTCCGTCCCTTTGTACAACCTTTAACGACCAGGGACGGAGATACGCTACGCGCACCCCCGCTCGGTCGTGCACGCGCTCCCGCACTTGTGCACGCCGCCGCGCTTGCCCGGAGATCAATGAATGGAAATAACCATTCCCATTTGTTGATCTAAGCCCCCCAGCAATGATCGGCTGCTTCTATGAGAAGAAGCGCGATCATTGTGAAAAAAAAAGTTTCCCAGCCTCCCTGAACTTCCTGCAAGCATACTTCCTACGCTTGTAGGACGCATTCACAAAAAGTTACTGTGGCCATCTTGTGGCCAAGTAGTAAAACTACACCCAAAAGCATTTTTCATATACATATACAGTGGCTTGCAAAAGTATTCAGCCCCCTTGAAGTTTTCCACATGTTGTCACATTACTGCTACAAACATGAATCAATTTTATTGGAATTTCACGTGAAAGACCAATACACAGTGGTGTACACGTGAGAAGTGGAATGAAAATCATACACGATTCCAAACATTTTTTACAAATCAATAACTGCAAAGTGGGGTGTGCATAATTATTCAGCCCCCTTTGGTCTGAGTGCAGTCAGTTGCCCATAGACATTGTCTGATGATTGCTAATGACTAAATAGAGTGCACCTGTGTGTAATCTAATGTCAGTACAAATATAGCTGCTCTGTGACAGCCTCAAAGGTTGTCTAAGAGAATATTGGGAGCAACAACACCATGAAGTCCAAAGAACACACCAGACAGGTCAGGGATAAAGTTATTGAGAAATTTAAAGCAGGCTTAAGCTACAAAAAGATTTCCAAAGCCTTGAACATCCCATGGAGCACTGTTCAAGTGATCATTCAGAAATGGAAGGAGTATGGCACAACTGTAAACCTATCAAGAAGGCCGTCCACCTAAACTCACAGGCCGAACAAGGAGAGCGCTAATCAGAAATGCAGTCAAGAGGCCCATGGTGGCTCTGGATGAGCTGCAGAGATCTACAGCTCATGTGGTGGAATCTGTCTATAGGACAACTATTAGTCATGCACTGCACAAAGTTAGCTCTTATGGAAGAGTGACAAGAAGAAAGCAATTGTTAACAGAAAAGCACAAGAAGTCCCGTTTGCAGTTTGCCACAAGCCATGTGGGGGACACAGAAAACATGTGGAAGAAGGTGCTCTGGTCAGATGAGACGAAAATTGAACTTTTTGGCCAAAACGTAAAACGCTATGTGTGGCAGAAAACTAACACTGCAAATCACTCAGAACACACCATCCCCACTGTCAAATATGGTGGTGGCAGCATCATGTTTTGGGGTTGCTTCTCTTCAGCAGGAACAGGGAAGCTGGTCAAAGTTGATAGGAAGATGGATGGAGCCAAATACAGGGCGATCTTGGAAGAAAACCTCTTGGAGTCTGCAAAAACTTGAGACTGGGGTGAAGGTTCACCTTCCAGCAGGACAACAACCCTAAACATAAAGCCAGAGCAACAATGGAATGGTTTAAAACAAAACTTATCCATGTGTTAGAATGGCCCAGTCAAAGTCCAGATCTAAATCCAATCGAGAATCTGTGGCAAGATCTGAAAACTGCTGCTCACAAACGCTGTCCATCTAATCTGACTGAGTTGGAGCTGTTTTGCAAAGAAGAATGGGCAAGGATTTCAGTCTCTAGATGTGCAAAGCTGGTAGAGACATACCCTAAAAGACTGGCAGCTGTAATTGCAGCAAAAGGTGGTTCTACAAAGTATTGACTCAGGAGGCTGAATAATTATGCACACCCCACTTTGCAGTTATTTATTTGTAAAAAATGTTTGGAATCATGTATGATTTTCGTTCCACTTTTCACGTGTACATCACTTTGTATTGGTCTTTCACATGGAATTCTAATAAAATTGATTCATGTTTGTGGCAGTAATGTGACAAAATGTGGAAAACTTCAAGGGGGCTGAATACTTTTGCAAGCCACTGTACATAGTTTTACATTATAAATTAACTCATTACCTCCCACACTCCCCCAAATTTTTTTTTGTAATAAAAAAAAAAATTACAATTAAAAAAAATACATAAATAGTTACCTTAGGGACTGAACTCTTTAAATATTTATGTCAAGAGGGTATAACACTGTTACTTTATAAACTATGGGCTTGTAATTAGGGATGAATGCAAAACTGAAAAAAATGCACCTTTATTTCCAAATAAAATATTGGCGCCAAACATTGTGATAGGGACTTAATTTAAATGGTGTAATAACCGGGACAAATAGGCAAATACATTTCATGGGTTTTAATCACAGTAGCATGCATTATTTAAAAACTATAATGGCCGAAAACTGAAAAATAATGATTTTTTTCCATTTTTTTTCCTATTTTCCCATTAAAACACATTTAGAATAAGATAATTCTTGGCATAATGTCCCACCTAAAGAAAGCCTAATTGGTGGCGAAAAAAACAAGATATAGTTCATTTTATTGCGATAAGTAATAATAAAGTTATAGACGAATGAATGGAAGGAGCGCTGAAAGGTGAAAATTGCTCTGGTGCTCAACTAATACTAAATACTAAACTAATACATCTTTTGTTGTTATTTCTTTCTTTTTCTTGGCAAATTACCCACTTCCTAATGAGACAGGAAGTGAGGGACATCTTTGCAGACAGGGACACAAACAATAGTTTTAAAGAGACACGGAAGTCTTGTAAAAATCATGTTTTTATTTTAAAAATGTGTTTATCATCATAGCCCTACCTAAACTGCCGCATCCCCGCTGCTAAAATCTAACTAAATTCCCCCTAACTTCCCCCTCCCTCTCCCCCCGCAAAATCCACCACTTTCTTGGTTGTGGATTTTGCTGCTAGAGGAGGCAGAGCTATGAGCCGCAGCTCTGTCTCCATTTGCGTCTATCAGCCGCATATCTCCGCCTCTCCCCCGCCCCTCTCAGGGAAGGAAGACTGAGAGGGGCGGGGGAGAATCGGCGATCCGGGCTGACAGATGCACTGAGAGGCAGAGCTGCAGCTCATAGCTCTGCCTCTCACGGAAGCGCTGCCCGGATTGCCCCCCGGGGAGTTTGGGGGGATTTAGTTAAATTACAGCGGCAGGGATGCGGCGGTTTAGGTAGGGCAGTCATGTTAAACACATTTTTTAAATAAAAACATGATTTTTACGAGTTTTACGAGACTTCAGAGTCTCTTTAAAAGCTTTTTTTTTTATTTAAAGGACAACTTAAGTGAGAAGAATATGGAGGCTGCCATATTTATTTTGTGGTGCTGTGTCTGAATCGGCTCCTTTTGACAAGCCAGAAGGTTGAATAGGAGTTAATATTCCAGCGGGAATAACACCATAATAGTAACAAGGATAACGCAAAGGATCTCCCAGATTATTAGTACCTTTCCCCATCCTTGTGAGGCCACCTTCAGTTTACCATATTGACTACAGAGTGCATTCTAACTCTTTTCTTGATACCGAGTGCGTAGGTGAAAATGTCTTTACCATGTGCGTAAATAATACAAATTTTTTTTCACTTCCAGCTGTACTTCAACATAGAATAGATCAAGCCATAAAAAGAAAATTAAATGCAGGAATATAAACTGCTAGTAACCAAGGCAGCACAGTCTGAACATAGCAATGCTTAATTCTACATGTTCTGTGGGCAATAATCTGTAATACATGTAACCAATAAAGTGCAGTGCAAACCACAGAAAGAATTGGTTGATTATAAGTAATATACTGTAGTTAGACATATTGGATCTCATATAGGAAAGTGTACCACAAATTCACTATCATTTACCCACATCAACCTGTCATAGTTAAGTTGCAAAACAGATAACAAACACGAAACACAGAAACACAGAAATAACTGGTTACTTTACAGACACTTTAATACATAAGGCTTATATGTTTTACTTAAATACTCTCTATTTTATCATAATCTGCCATTAAAGTGGACCTGAACTCTTGCACAGGACAGAAGGAAAATGCATCTTGTATGTATTTAGAGAGTTTAGCCTGTCTAATTCCCTCTCATTTGTGACTAATCACAATTGTAATTTGATCTCTCAACTCAGGAATCTCCTTTGCCATGGCAGAGCAACTAATTTGTAAACACAGGATGTTAACAATATGTCTGCTTCCATGAAAGCAGGATGTAGACACACTGCAGATTTATTGCAGAATTTGTATCAGCTGTAACAAAGAAATGTTTTTCTATAAAAATTATTATTGCAGCTGAGTATCTTTTAGAGCAGAGAGGAAGTTCTGAGTTCAGGTCTGCTTGAAGGGCTGGTGCACACCAGAACGGTTCCTGAGTGGTTTGAAAACCGCTTGGGTTCTGTATTGCAATGGGATGGTGCACACCAGAGTGGTTCGGTTTTTCCACAAACGCAAACTTGGGGTTGCAGCATTTTTTAGATTTCTGAGGCGTTTCTGCCTCAATGTTAAACTATAAGAAAGTGGAAAACTGCTCTGAAAAACGCTAGATCAGAGTGGTTTTCCAGGCGTTTTTGTTACAGAAGCTGTTCAGTAACAGCTGTATTGTAACAATATATGAAATTTGCTACACAATAACGTTCCAAAAAACGCTAGGCATGTTTAGAAAACCTATGCCTAGAATCGCTCTGAAAATCTGCTTCAAAAACCTCTAGTGTTTGCAGATCTGCTAGAGGTTTTTGGTGTGCACTGGGCCTAACAATTATTTTGCGGTAAAATGGGCAGAGGATTGTTAAATGGTTAAGAAAAAAAATACTTTAGTCCCGTGCGGTTCATCCATTTGACACAGCATTACACCATTAATGTTCTACTACTATATCCATTTTTCTTTTAAAATAAAACAACTGACTGTGATTAAAAGGCTTGCAGAATGATTTAAGCTAATTTTCTTAAAGCCACGAAAGCCGTTAATGCTGAAAAGCACAGGGAAAAAAAACCCAGTAAAAAACAGAATGAAATTAGATTAAAATAACACACCAATAAACAAATTATTCTGCTACGCTACAGAGATAGAGAAAGCCAGCTTTATATCTAAAATAACAGCATCACCATGTGGCCAACCGAGGAATGAAACCCTATTTTAACATGTAACAAAAATATCCCTTGCTGGATTGACAGATGTCGTAGTAGCATTAAATTTGTCCATCAATAAATAATGTCAATCTGTAAGACTGACAGGTATATAAGCACCTTTCGCAATGCTGTACAAGGGTAAATACAACGTTTGCAGGCAGAGAGATCACAAAGCTTCAGGCACATGTGAGGAATGGCACCTTTTATGGCAGGATCCACCAATCTCAGTACAAAACATCTTTTTGTCATTTTTTTAAAGCAAATATGTACATCGTCCTGCCATGCTGGAGGCTAGAGGCCATTGCACTGTCTAGTCTACCAGTTATTTTCAGTAGCTTCATAAAACAAAATAAGATAAAATGGGGAGGAATTCATTTTACATGAGAAGTATATTTACATTGTAAATGTACTAAATCTGAACCAAACTGCTGCCGGATCAATAATGCTGTTATAATGCAATATTGATTTTCCAACCCTGTTTGTCCATATATTTATGTTTTTAAGTATGCTTATCCAATCAATGCTAGGTTGTATGGGTTAAGAAAGCTAAGAGTTTGTAGATTATAATCAGTGGCGGCTCCAGGAATTTTTTTTAGGGGGTGCTATGCAGGTGCTGGACCAATTTCCAGGGTATCAAAAAATGGGTATGGCTACAACCTGCGGCGCGTCTTGCGTGCCGCTGCAAAAAATGGGCGTGGTCATGACCGGATGAAGGCGGAGCTAACCGTAATTTAAAGTGAACCCGGGGTGAGAGTGATATGGAGGCTGCCATATTTATTTCCTTTTAAACAATTCTAGTTGCCTGGCAGCCCTGCTGATCTATTTGGCTGCAGTAGTGAACTGAATTACACCAGAAACAAGCATGCAGCTAAACTTGTCAGTTCTGACAATATTGTCAGAAACCCCTGACCTGCTGCATGCTTGTTCAGGGTGTATGGTTGAAAAAATTAGAGGCAGAGGACCAGCACGGCAGCCAGGCAGCTGGTATTGCTTAAAAGGAGATAAATATGGCAGCCTCAATATTATTCTCACCTCGGGATTTCCTTTAAAAGTGCAACGCAAAGACAGAGGGCCCAAGTTTTGGTGACCCTTTCCCGAGAAAATTCACATACTTGTGCAGGTTTTCTCAAGAAAATACACGTAATGTGAGCAGATTTGAACAAAAAAACACATTCAATAATTTGGCAGATCTGACCCCAATATGGACAATCGTTGGCAGATCTGACCCCAATATGCACAATTGGTAGCAGATATGACCCCAATATGCACAATCAGTAGCAGATATGACCCCAATATGCACAATCGTTAGCAGATTTGCCCCAATATGTACAATCGTTAGCAAATATGACCCCAATATTAGAGTTGAGCCGAAATTTTTGTAATTTCGCATTACTATAATTACGCATGCGAAATTTGCGATTACGATGCGAAATTACAGTAGCGTAATTGCCATTAAAATCGTAATTGAAAATACCGTAAGCGTAATTTTCAACGCGTAATTTCGCGTTTCGTTCATGCCGTAATTTCGCATTAAACGCTACCGTAATTTCGCGTTAACCACTTGAGGACCTAGGGCTTTCTACCCCTTAAGGACCGGCCACTTTTTTTCTATTCAGACCACTGCAGCTTTCACGGTTTATTACTCGCTCATACAACCTACCACCTAAATGAATTTTGGCTCCTTTTCTTGTCACTAATAAAGCTTTCTTTTGGTGCTATTTGATTGCTCCTGCGATTTTTACTTTTTATTATATTCATCAAAAAAGACATGAATTTTGGCAAAAAAATGATTTTTTTAACTTTCTGTGCTGACATTTTTCAAATAAAGTAAAATTTCTGTATACATGCAGCGCGAAAAATGTGGACAAACATGTTTTTGATAAAAAAAAACCCATTCAGTGTATATTTATTGGTTTGGGTAAAAGTTATAGCGTTTACAAACTATGGTGCAAAAAGTGAATTTTCCCATTTTCAAGCATCTCTGACTTTTCTGACCCCCTGTCATGTTTCATGAGGGGCTAGAATTCCAGGATAGTATAAATACCCCCCAAATGACCCCATTTTGGAAAGAAGACATCCCAAAGTATTCACTGAGAGGCATAGTGAGTTCATAGAAGATATTATTTTTTGTCACAAGTAAGCGGAAAATGACACTTTGTGAGAAAAAAAAAAAAAAAAAAAAGTTTCCATTTCTTCTAACTTGCGACAAAAAAAAAATAAAATCTGCCACGGACTCACCATGCCCCTCTCTGAATACCTTGAAGGGTCTACTTTCCAAAATGGGATCATTTGTGGGGTGTGTTTACTGTCCTGACATTTTGGGGGGTGCTAAATTGTAAGCACCCCTGTAAAGCCTAAAGGTGCTCATTGGACTTTGGACCCCTTAGCGCAGTTAGGCTGCAAAAAAGTGCCACACATGTGGTATTGCCGTACTCAGGAGAAGTAGTATAATGTGTTTTGGGGTGTATTTTTACACATACCCATGCTGGGTGGGAGAAATATCTCTGTAAATGACAATTTGTTAATTTTTTTTACACACAATTGTCCATTTACAGAGATATTTCTCCCACTCAGCATGGGTATGTGTAAAAATACACCACAAAACACATTATACTACTTCTCCTGAGTACGGCGATACCACATGTGTGGCACTTTTTTGCACCCTAACTGCGCTAAAGGGCCCAAAGTCCAATGAGTACCTTTAGGATTTCACAGGTCATTTTGAGAAATTTCGTTACAAGTTAGCGGAAAATGACACTTTGTGAAAAAACACAATTAAAATCAATTTCCGCTAACTTTTGACAAAAAATAAAATCTTCTATGAACTCACCATACTCCTAACGGAATACCTTGGGGTGTCTTCTTTTCTAAAATGGGGTCATTTCGGGGTTCCTATACTGCCCTGGCATTTTAGGGGCCCTAAACCGTGAGGAGTAGTCTTGAAACGAAATTTCTCAAAATGACCTGTGAAATCCTAAAGGTACTCATTGGACTTTGGGCCCTTTAGCGCAGTTAGGGTGCAAAAAAGTGCCACACATGTGGTATCGCCATACTCGGGAGAAGTAGTACAATGTGTTTTGGGGTGTATTTTTACACATACCCATGCTGGGTGGGAGAAATACCTCTGTAAATGGACAATTGTGTGTAAAAAAATCAAAAGATTGTCATTTACAGAGGTATTTCTCCCACCCAGCATGGGTATGTGTAAAAATACACCCCAAAACACATTGTACTACTTCTCCCGAGTACGGTGATACCACATGTGTGGCACTTTTTTGCACCCTAACTGCACTAAGGGGCCCAAAGTCCAATGAGTACCTTTAGGATTTCACAGGTCATTGTTGTTTCAAGACTACTCCTCACGGTTTAGGGCCCCTAAAATGCCAGGGCAGTATAGGAACCCCACTAATGACCCCATTTTAGAAAGAAGACACCCCAAGGTATTCCGTTAGGAGTATGGTGAGTTCATAGAAGTTTTTATTTTTTTGTCACAAGTTAGCGGAAATTGATTTTAATAGTTTTTTTTCACAAAGTGTCATTTTCCGCTAACTTGTGACAAAAATCTTCTATGAACTCACCATACTCCGTACGGAATACCTTTGGGTGTCTTCTTTCTAGAATGGGGTCATTTGTGGGGTTCCTATACTGCCCTGGCATTTTAGGGGCCCTAAACCGTGAGGAGTAGTCTTGAAACCAAATGTCGCAAAATGACCTGTGAAATCCTAAAGGTACTCATTGGACTTTGGGCCCCTTAGCGTACTTAGGGTGTAAAAAAGTGCCACACATGTGGTACCGCTGTACTCAGGAGAAGTAGTATAATGCGTTTTGGGGTGTATTTTTACACATACCCATGCTAAGTGGGAGAAATATCTCTGTAAATGACAATTGTTTGATTTTTTTACACACAATTGTCCATTTACATAGAAATTTCTCCCACCCAGCATGGGTATGTGTAAAAATGCACCCCAAAACACATTATACTACTTTTCCTGAGTACGGCGGTACCACATGTGTGACACTTTTTTGCAGCCTAGGTGCGCTAAGGGGCCCAACGTCCTATTCACAGGTCATTTTGAAGCATTTGTTTTCTAGACTACTCCTCGCGGTTTAGGGCCCCTAAAATGCCAGGGCAGTATAGGAACCCCACAAGTGACCCCATTTTAGAAAGAAGACACCCCAAGGTATTCCGTTAGGTGTATGGCGAGTTCATAGAAGATTTTATTTTTTGTCACAAGTTAGTGAAAAATGACACTTTGTGAAAAAAAACCAATAAAAATTAATTTCCGCTAACTTTTGACAAAAAATAAAATCTTCTATGAACTCGTCATACACCTAACATAATACCTTGGGGTGTCTTTTTTTTCTAAAATGGGGTC
This sequence comes from Hyperolius riggenbachi, assembly GCF_040937935.1. Classification (NCBI taxonomy): domain Eukaryota; kingdom Metazoa; phylum Chordata; class Amphibia; order Anura; family Hyperoliidae; genus Hyperolius; species Hyperolius riggenbachi. The sequence goes on along the minus strand of NC_090648.1, from coordinate 160,850,162 downwards.
ACTTGTGGGGTTCCTATACCGCCCTGGCATTTTACAGGCCCAAAACCGTGAGTAGTCTGGAAACCAAATGTCTCAAAATGACTGTTCAGGGGTATAAGCATCTGCAAATTTTGATGACAGGTGGTCTATGAGGGGGCGAATTTTGTGGAACCGGTCATAAGCAGGGTGGCCTTTTAGATGACAGGTTGTATTGGGCCTGATCTGATGGATAGGAGTGCTAGGGGGGTGACAGGAGGTGATTGATGGGTGTCTCAGGGGGTGGTTAGAGGGGAAAATAGATGCAATCCATGCACTGGGGAGGTGATCGGAAGGGGGTCTGAGGCTTTGGCCGAGTGATCAGGAGCCCACACGGGGCATATTGGGGCCTGATCTGATGGGTAGGTGTGCTAGGGGGTGACAGGAGGTGATTGATGGGTGTCTCAAGGTGTGATTAGAGGGGGGAATAGATGCAAGCAATGCACTGGCGAGGTGATCAGGGCTGGGGTCTGAGGGCATTCTGAGGGTGTGGGCGGGTGATTGAGTGCCCTAGGGGCAGATAGGGGTCTAATCTGATAGGTAGCAGTGACAGGGGGTGATTGATGGGTAATTAGTGGGTGTTTAGGGTAGAGAATAGATGGAAACACTGCGCTTGGGTGGTGATCTGATGTCGGATCTGCGGGCGATCTATTGGTGTGGGTGGGTGATCAGTTTGCCCGCAAGGGGCAGGTTAGGGGCTGATTGATGGGTGGCAGTGACAGCGGGTGATTGATGGGTGGCAGTGACAGGGGGTGATTGATGGGTGGCAGTGACAGGGGGTGATTGATGGGTGATTGATAGGTGATTGACAGGTAATCAGTGGGTTATTACAGGGGAGAACAGATGTAAATATTGCACTAGCAAATTGATAAGGGGGGGTCTGAGGGCAATCTGAGCATGTAGGCGGGCGATTGGGTGCCCGCAAGGGGCAGATTAGGGTCTGATCTGATAGGTAACAGTGACAGGTGGTGATAGGGAGTGATTGATGGGTGATTGATGGGTAATTAGTGGGTGTTTAGAGGAGAGAATAGATGGAAACACTGCGCTTGGGTGGTGATCTGATGTCGGATCTGCGGGCGATCTATTGGTGTGGGTGGGTGATCAGATTGCCCGCAAGGGGCAGGTTAGGGGCTGATTGTTGGGTGGCAGTGACAGGGGGTGATTGATGGGTGATAGGTGAATGGCAGGTGATTGACAGGTGATCAGTGGGTTATTACAGGGAAGGACAGATGTAATTAATGCACTGGCGAATTGATAAGGGGGGGGGGTCTGAGGGCAATCTGAGCGTGTGGGCGGGTGATTGGGTGCCCGCAAGGGGCAGATTAGGGTCTGATCTGATAGGTAACAGTGACAGGTGGTGATAGGGGGTGATTGATGGGTGATTGATGGGTAATTAGTGGGTGTTTAGAGAAGATAACAGATGTAAACGATACATTTGGGAGGTAATCTGACGGCGGGTTTGCGGGCGATCTAATGGTGTGGGTGGGTGATCAGATTGCCCGCAAGGGGCAGGTTAGGGGCTGATTGATGGGTGGCAGTGACAGGGGGTGACAGGGGGTGATTGATGGGTGATAGGTGATTGGCAGGTGATTGACAGGTGATCAGTGGGTTATTACAGGGAAGAACAGATGTAATTAATGCACTGGTGAATTGATAAGGGGGGGTCAGAGGGCAATCTGAGCGTGTGGGCGGGTGATTGGGTGCCCGCAAGGGGCAGATTAGGGTCTGATCTGATAGGTAAAAGTGACAGGTGGTGATAGGGGGTGATTGATGGGTGATTGATGGGTAATTAGTGGGTGTTTAGAGGAGAGAATAGATGTAAACAATGGATTTGGGAGGTGATCTGATGTCGGATCTGTGGGCGATCTATTGGTGTGGGGGGGGTGATCAGATTGCCCGCAAGGGGCAGGTTAGGGGCTGATTGATGGGTGGCAGTGACAGGGGGTGATTGACGGGTGATTGATGGGTGATTGACGGGTGATTGACAGGTGATTGACAGGTGATCAGGGGGATAGATGCATACAGTAAACAGGGGGGGTGGTCTGGGGGGGGGGGGGTCTGGGGAGAATCTGAGGGGTGGGGGGTGATCAGGAGGGGGCAGGGAGCAGGGGGGGGGGATAAAAAAAAATAGCGTTGACAGATAGTGACAGGGAGTGATTGATGGGTGATTAGGGGGGTGATTGGGTGCAAACAGGGGTCTGGGGGGTGGGCAGGGGGGGGGTCTGATGGGTGCTGTGGGCGATCTGGGGCAGGGGGGGAGAAATCAGTGTGCTTGGGTGCAGACTAGGGTGGCTGCAGCCTGCCCTGGTGGTCCCTCGGACACTGGGACCACCAGGGCAGGAGGCAGCCTGTATAATACACTTTGTAAACATTACAAAGTGTATTATACACTTTGTATGCGGCGATCGCGGGGTTAACATCCCGCCGGCGCTTCCGTATAGCCGGCGGGATGTTGCGGCGAGCGAGCGGTGACAGGCGCCGGCGGAGGATCGCGTCACGGATGACGCGATCGCTCCGCCCATGCCCTTAAATGGACCGCCGCCTCTGTGGGTGAGCCGGTCCTTAAGGGCTCCACTTCCCGGCCGCCTCTGTGCGTTAGGCGGTCGGGAAGTAGTTAAACCGTAACGCTCCGTATAATGTAAAAAAGCCGCCGACTTTAAGGGTTAATAGCAAAGCCCCCTTAAATGCTAAGAGCCTCAAATTTGGAGAATATATTAAGGAGATCAGGAGGAATAAGAGGAAATTTTTTTTTTCAAAAAGACCTTATAGTTTTTGAGAAAATCGATGTTAAAGTTTCAAAGTAAAAATGTATACATTTAAAAACCCGCCAACTTTAACGGTTAATAGCAAAGCCTGCTTAAAGTTTAGGAACACCAAATTCCCAGGGTATATTAAGGGGATCAGTGGGAATAAGAGGACATTTTTTTTTTTCAAAAAGACCTTATAGTTTTTGAGAAAATCGATTTTTAAGTTTCAAGGGCAAAAATGTCTTTTAAATGCGGAAAATGTCAGTTTTTTTTGCACAGGTAACAATAGTGTATTATTTTCATAGATTCCCCCAAGTGGGAAGAGTTTTACTTACTTCGTTCTGAGTGTGGGAAATATAAAAAAAAAACGACGTGGGGTCCCCCCTCCCAGACCTCTTTAACCCCTTGTCCCCCATGCAGGCTGGGATAGCCAGAATGCGGAGCACCGGCCGCGTGGGGCTCCGCACCCTGACTATACCAGCCCGCATGGTCCATGGATTGGGGGGTCTCGGAAGGGGAGGGGCAGCCAAGCTTTCTGATTTGAAGGAACCCCATTGGTCTGCTAAGGACCAATGGGGCTCCTTGGAGCCCAAATTCAAAGATGCTTAGAGAGCTCTGAGCTATATAGCTCAGAGCTCTGTCGGGTCCGTGCAGCGCAGACGGGTATGCGGCGGCTGAGCGGCGAGTGACTTCGGGTGCGGCGTAGTTACAATGTAACAAAGTTGTTACATTGTAATAACTTTGTTACATTGTAACTGATAGAACATTTCTGAGGCTATTTCGAGGGATCATTTATTTAAAGGGACAGGTAAGTATTAATGGTTAATTAAGAATATTAAAGGAATTTTTTCGTGGTTATGTTTTTTGTTCAATTAAAATACTTTTTCTAAGTGTTTGTGTGTTTATTTACTTTTAACTCTTAAAGGAAATGGGTAAGGGGTACAAGTACCTCTATACTCATTTCTCCTGGGAGGGGGGGTGGGCATCTGGGGGACCCCTTTTTAAAGGGGACTCCCAGATTCCACCATGAACCCCCCCCCCCCCCAGGAAATCATGGCCTCCACTTCCACCGCCCATCGGAGGTGGAGAAGAGCCCCTTGTCCTTGGATTGGACAAGGGCTCGGAGGGGGAGGGGAAAGCTTGGCTGCCCCTCCCCTTCCGAGACCCCCCAATCCATGGACCATGCGGGCTGGTATAGTCAGGGTGCGGAGCCCCACGCGGCCGGTGCTCCGCATTCTGGCTATCCCAGCCTGCATGGGGGACAAGGGGTTAAAGAGGTCTGGGAGGGGGGACCCCACGTCGTTTTTTTTTTATATTTCCCACACTCAGAACTAAGTAAGTAAAACTCTTCCCACTTGGGGGAATCTATGAAAATAATACACTATTGTTACCTGTGCAAAAAAAACTGACATTTTCCGCATTTAAAAGACATTTTTGCCCTTGAAACTTAAAAATCGCTTTTCTCAAAAACTATAAGGTCTTTTTGAAAAAAAAATGTTTCCTCTTATTCCCACTGATCCCCTTAATATACCCTAGGAATTTGGTGTTCCTAAACTTTAAGCAGGCTTTGCTATTAACCGTTAAAGTCGGCGGGTTTTTAAATGTATACATTTTTACTTTGAAACTTTAACATCGATTTTCTCAAAAACTATAAGGTCTTTTTGAAAAAAAAAAATTTCCTCTTATTCCTTCTGATCTCCTTAATATATTCTCCAAATTTGAGGCTCTTAGCATTTAAGGGGGCCTTGCTATTAACCCTTAAAGTCGGCGGCTTTTTTATATTATACGGAGCGTTACGGTTTAACGCGAAATTACGGTAGCGTTTAATGCGAAACTACAGCATGAACAAATACCCATTGTAATGCGAAAATTACGCGAAAAATTACGCTTACGTGAAATTTTGCGAAATCCTTCTTCATTACGATTATGTACTTACGGCCATAATTACACTAATTACGCGAAATTTCGCGAAATCGTAATTACGTCATTACGCTCATCTCTACCCAATATGCACAATCGTTAGCAGATCTGACCACAATATGCACAATCCTCAGCAGATATGACCCCAATATGCACAATCCTCAGCAGTTCTGACCACAATATGCACAATCCTCAGCAGATCTGACCACAATATGCACAATCCTCAGCAGATCTGCCCCAATATGCACAATCGTTAACAGATATGACCCCAATATGCACAATCGTTAGCAGATATGACCCCAATATGCACAATCGTTATCAGATATGACCCCAATACGCACAATCGTTAGCAGATATGACCCCAATATGCACAATCGTTAGCAGATATGACCCCAATATGCACAATTGTTAGCAGATATGACCCCAATATGCACAATCCTCAGCAGATCTGACCACAATATGCACAATCCTCAGCAGATCTGACCACAATATGCAAAACCATCAGCAGATCTGACCACAATATGCACAATCCTCAGCATTTCTGACCACAATCAGCAGCACCACCTGTTGAAAAAGAAAAACCCATTTACTTACCTACAGTCAGAAGACCTCCTGTCCCGACCTCCTCCTGTCCCGACCTCCTTGTGGCGTGCAGCTCCCACGATCCTCTTCCTTCCCAACGTCACGTGACTTCCTGCCTGCCTGCATTACCCCGCGCTGAGAGCAGGGCTATAGGAAAATGGCCGCTCGAAGCCCTGCACTGCAGACTCGAAGTCTGCAGAGCAGGGCTTTCTGAAGCCATCTTACCATAGCCCTGCTCTGCTGCTTCGGGCTGCCGCTGTGAACTGACTCGGCGTCTCTTAGACGCCTGAAGTCAGTTCACGCCAGGGGGTGCTTTGGGGGTGCTTGGACAATTCTAGGGGGTGCTTGAGCACCCAAAGGCCAAAGCACCCCCCTGGCGCCGCCCCTGATTATAATCAGCCTTAAAGGAGCATTCTACAAAGTATTCTTGGGTGGGAAATTAACACCCTGATCGAATCTGCCTAATATCTCTGCCCCAACATGTCTGAAACTCAATTGCAGTGATCAATCGGACTGGATGGACTCACTTCATTAAGGACAGGAGTGGCGGTATCTCGATGGCCCATAAGGGCAATGCAATATAACGGTTAGATCATGATACATCGATTTTCAATAGTATTTAGCCAAAACTTTTTGAAATTATGTGCTGTATGTGGTAGAAATAGATCCCTCTCTAATCAGGTTGCAAATGCTATCTACAGGTGTATTATCAATATTAAATGAACTTATATAGCACCAACATATTACTCAGCACTGGATAATAAATAAGGTTACAGAAAATGATACGGACAACATAATACAGGCAATAAGCAGTAAGATACACAATGCCAGTTCATGTACTCTAATCCTAATAATTCAAGTTCACATTCTGTGGGCAGTGTGCACGATCAAGTAGGATACACAAGTAGGAGGGGGCTGCATCAAGGGGTTCTCAGCAGAAAGACTTAGGCTATCAGCAAGGTGGGGTACACCTTCTTGAAGAAGTGAGTTTTGATGGTTTGTTTAAGGTGTTGAATGAGGGGACATGTCTGATGGGCAGTGGGAAAGAGTACCACAGGATAACAGTAAATCTAGTAAAGTCCTGTAGTCACGCGTGAGACTGCAAGATGTGTTAGGTGGTTAGAAGGAGGTTGTTGGAGGTCAATCCGACCATCCTTACTTATCCTAACAAAGATCACAACAATACACTTCATCTTGAAAGAAAATACCCTAACAAAGGCAGGCCCTCATGATTACTATTTACAACAATATATTGAAGATAAAACAAAATAAAGTTAACAATAATTATTGAAAAATAAGCGCAATTTATCAGTGATAAATAATGAAAAATCTGTCCTTCCCGTCTCTCACTATTATTCTTGTTAGGAGAGTATGCTTGCCTGAAGAGGTGAGCTTTCAGGTTACGCCTAAAAAGGTTAAGTGTGGTTGAGTGGTGAATGTTGTGAGAAAGGGAGTTCCATAGAAGGGGAGAGGATTGAGAGAAATCTTGTAAGCGGGAGTGAGAAGAGGTGACCAGCGAGGAAGACTGGAGAATATTGTTAGTAGACCCTTTCATCTGTGGTTAAATTTGGTTACTTTGGGCCTCTCAAGTATGCTGAATAAATCACTGTTGACATAAAGAAGGAAAAGAGCGCCGGCACTGCTGTCATACACTTTAATCCCAAATTGTAAAATCGTAGACAAATACAAAAGATTGTCCATGCAAACAATTGACAACACATACCATAGGTGCCTGTGGATGGTGCGGTGGGTGCGGAGGGTGTGAAGCCTGACGGCCGTTTCGCGTGCTTGCGCTTCTACGGAGGCTGCAAAGGGGTGTTGGTGCCGGCATACCTAAATATTCTTCCTAAGTCTGCATGCGGCGATTCGCCGCTACAAGCACCGCCCCCCCGGCCATCACGGCATGTCTCCCCATTGGCCGCTGCAAGCGGGGACTGCTGGGGAAAAATGACGTCAGGTATTTCCTGACTACGGAGGCCCATATGGGAAACACTATATTAGGTTTCCCTGGCAACCCATGCGAGCCAGGCCTGCTACGTAGGTCAGGGAATAGTGCTTCCATCTTGTGGCTAAAATACATATTGCAGCTATAAGCTGCAAAGTGCAAAATAGTGCTAAGTTGATGTCTTTTTTAGTTCATACAAGCATTGTACATGCATAAACAAATATTAATATTAGAAATGTGATCAAAGGTGTACCTGGACATCATAAGATGAAATTGGTATATTGTGCAAAATTGTGCAATAAATAGTGTAATAAATTTAATCAGTCAAAAATCGTAAAAAAGGGGTATAAAAAGGGGAAGTATCACACCTACGTGGTGGGTAATATAAGCAGTAAACCTTGTGATTAAGTGGATAGGCAAACTAAATATGTCCAGGGCTCTGATTCTTGTGCAAATATGCTGTGTACCATTTTAGCTAACAAGGAAGTGATGGACGGTGTGCTAAAAAGCTAAAAACAATGAGCAAGGGGGAAAAAAAAGGTGTTAAACATTCCCCCTTACTGGAAGGGCCATAGTGAATCATACGGGGCGAAGGACATTGCCATCATTGTATAAGCATTGGCATCAATTAGCACTATTCCCTGACCTACGTAGCAGGCCTGGCTCGCATGGGTTGCCAGGGAAACCTAATATAGTGTTTCCCATACGGGCCACCGTAGTCAGGAAATACCTGACGTCATTTTTCCCCAGCAGTCCCCGCTTGCAGCGGCCAATGGAGAGACATGCCGTGATGGCCGGGGGGCGGTGCTTGTAGCGGCGAATCGCCGCACGCAGACTTAGGAAGAATATTTAGGTATGCCGGCACCAACACCCCTTTGCAGCCTCCGTAGAAGCGCAAGCGCGCGAAACGGCCGTCAGGCTTCACACCCTCCGCACCCACCGCACCATCCACGGGCACCTATGGTATGTGTTGTCAATTGTTTGCATGGACAATCTTTTGTATTTGTCTACGATTTTACAATTTGGGATTAAAGTGTATGACAGCAGTGCCGGCGCTCTTTTCCTTCTTTATGCATATAGATGTCACTTTCCGCCTGAGCACGCTGAGGACCTATAACGCACACATCTGTACATAGGACTGTGTTGTCTCTCCCTCTCTCCTCCTTCACCGGATGAGACGACGGCTCCTGCAGTGCCAGCATTTCTTTTTCCTGTCTCTATTTATGTGATAAATCACTGTTGAGCCCAAAAACCTGCCAAGGACAGCCACAGCGGCAGAGAGGTTCCGGCAGAGGAGGCAAACAGTTTGTTAATACTCCCCACTATTCAAAGGTCATATAGAAGTAATCGCTACCAGCACTGAAGAATGAAGAGCTACTACAGAGGTTATAGGGTACCTGAGACCTGAAATAGTGTAGCATTTATATTTACCTGGGGCCTCCTCTAGCCCCATGCGGGCCGTGGGCTCCCTAGCCATCCTCCTGGCTGCTTCATTGTCCCATGCTAAGCTCCGGTACCTTGGCCAGTCGTGGCCTGCAGGCACAGAATGCTCCCGGCCATGGGAGCACGCAGCTGGGCTGTGCATGTACAGTGGAGCGCGAATTACTAGTTTGTTGGAGCTTAGGATGATGGAGTGGCCTCTAAGGATGGGGAGGGACCCCATGGCCCACATGGAGCTGTAGTAAGCCCAAGACAAGTAGAAATGCTACACTATTTCAAATATCAGGTTTCCTTTACTGCTGTTGCACCTTCTTTATCCCCTATTGATACTGATAGACCATTGCTCAGACTGAACCAAGAATGCTCTCAATGAAAGATGACGAGCTGAAAAATTTGAGACATGTCAGACTGTCAGTTGCCCCTCTGTTCTTTCAAAAAGTGATCCCTGCCACAGAAGAAAATACTAGGCTAATCTTTACTCTTGTACATTACAATGCCAGAGACAAAAGGCCTCACTTGAACTTTTGACTGATCAATACTTCTCTACGTTCCTATAAGTGTTCTCTAAATCTATGGCTATAGATTAGATGCCACACATTTATGTGCCTGGGATGTAAGATCCTTTGTAAGGTCTGACTCAAAGTATTATATTTTCTGGAACAATTCCTTTGCGTAGATGCTGTTCTGCTGTCAGAAATGGAAATATGTTGAGTTCTTGACACCAGCTAACTAGAGGTAATTAGGAAAAGGCAACATATGAATGAGTGATGATATACCGTACATATATACATCCTGCTTGAATGGCAGGACTTGATTAATAATTAAATTCATTGACTAATAGGCTGTATACCTTCTCATGACATGAAATTCATGCAAGGAGTATATACTTTCATTACAAAGTAATTTGTAGATTAGCACATTTTATTATAAATGGTGCAGATGTCTATATTAACCTTTCCTCCCTTCAAGCGTGTTTTCAATCATTTGGCGGGTATTTTTCTACTGATGACAGGTCTTCTGAACATTATGGTTTAAAACATTTTACGGTCACTGTGTAATGCTAGGTACACACTGTACAATTTTCTGTCAGATTTACCTGCCAGATCGATTTTTTTCCAACATGTCCGATCTGAATTTCAATTGATTTACCGATCAATTTCCGTTCACTTCTATGGCAATCGATCGGAAAATCGATCGAAATTCAGGTCAGACATGTTGGAAAAAATCGTTCTGGCAGGTAAATCTGCCAGAAAATTGTACATGTGTACCTAGCACTGGACTATGGTAAAACACTGGCTTTATCCAATCTTGATGAACAATTATGAGTGGATACTGAGAATTCTTGTACAACATTTGCTCTTGTACAGAGAGAAAATAGTGCAAAGGCAGTCAGTTCTGTTCCGATTCGTGATTCTTTTTTTCTATTATATATTTTTGCTGGGAACACTATATCTACATTACTTTCTAATGTAGGCTATGTCTTTGTTGTAAGTTATTTTGAAAGAAGACAATTTTTCATGAACAAACGGGAGTTAAAATATTTTCTAATCTTTTTGTAGTGGTCCTCCTAGGTTTCTTACACTAATAGAAGATAACCCCCTCAAGAACATCATACAACCTAAAAGTGGTTATAAAGTAAGGATATTTACGCAGCCACCTTTGTTTCATTTTAAATAATGCTGGTTGCCTGGCTGTTCATAGGATATAGCCCCCGTCTGTGTTTCCTCATGCTTCTGCCATGCTCAATTAATAAAAAACAAACTTTCCCAATCAATGTGCAATCAAAAAACCAATTAAACACCAGATGAGAGGGCCTTGATAATAATAGATTTTAGTTGGATTCCACGTTTTCATCTACTCTAACCTACTAAAAATATAACATATGGGGCACTTTGGTCAATGGGTGATAAAAACCAATGGAGAGCAGGCATTACAGAGAGGAAAAATACAAAGCATAACAGAAAGGAGGAACACTGGGCTAAAGATGCCACACTCCCATCCACACAGGGCCACACTTCATCTTCATTCTCAACCGTGCCGCTTCTTCCTGACCCAGCAGCATATAATGTGAGTATGTACATGCCGACGGGTCATAGAGAAGAGAGGTGCCCACAAGAATGAAGACGTAAGGACACAACCTGTAGGAAGAGTGCACCAGACAGACAGGCGAGTTCACTCCACTGTGAGTTCTATGCAGGGGACTCAATGGACCACTATTTTCTTGGGGGTAGACCTGGGAGTTCATCATCCGATCCTGGAGACCCAGGGGACAACTTAATAATATCTGGGGGGTGGGGGTAGGGACAAAAGGGCAATCTAATGTTGCTATCCTTGTTGGGCGGGAGGGAGACAGGGGGCTTTGGCACCAAATGTTGCATTATATTTAGGGGAAGGGAGCACAATGTAATTTTTGCCAGGGCCCCATTTGTAGCTAGAACTGGCCCTATTATGAAAAAGAAAAACAGCAGCAGTGAGCATTGGGAACTGTAGAGCAGTGCTGAACTAGTCAAAGCTACCTTTCTTTCCCCTTTTTTATTTTTGACTCAAGTAGGGCTTTAAGTGAAAATGAATGACTTCCTAAATAGAAGTAGCAGCAGAGAATTGTATCATGTTAGCCATCAGTAAAATCAGGAAGTTTTTGAATCAGGCTGATACCATTTACTGGCTAGCTTAAAAGAAAAAGAGTAAGCTTTTGGTTAATAAGCCTTCTTCAGACTGCATTCCTGTATGCTGACAAGATGCTAAGCTGCATACACATGCATTATTAAAGTTGATAACTACTGCCCCAGCCGATAATCAGGCGTGTGTACAGTAGCCACCAACCGCCACCGCACAAGTGATGCACAAGGCAGATTAACTGGGATGATTCTTTTTTGCCACTGCTTGCCCCACCCACCACGTGATGTCACATGTGTGCCGCTCCATCATCCCTCTGCCTCCCCGCATACCAACAGAGCATGACTGTTCAGCCCAGCCCAGCGATGTTGCCTGAGGGATCGGGTCCCAATCCCTGACATTAGTAATATGTGTTTTTGCACCTTTAGAAAATACAGTTCATATACATTTGACATCAAAAGGAGATACATAGATCGTTTTTGCAAATATAAATTAATATCATTCAAATGCCTTAATTACAGAACAACCAAAAGGGGGTCTTGAACAGATGTTAGCTAATTAATGTCAGATACATAAGACCCTTTGTTAACTCAACAACAACTAGGACTCATGCTGGCATGGGGAGAGATCGTACATTCTAAGTTCAAAAGTTAACTTGTGTAAATTCTAGAAGCCCTGTAAACCAGACAGCATACTGTTGCCATAGTTTCAAGAAAGGATAATTTGGCTTTTTTTTGGCCATTTTGGAATATAAAGCTAATGCTAATAACATCCAGAATGGTTACGGCAGCAATTATAAAAGTTATATTATAATTTTAAGATAACTGCGGGTTCTCATGTAAGTCAAATGTCATGACTCTAAATCCTGCACATATTTGAACAAATCACATTTATACATTATACGTGATAGTGCTTGCCTATATGAGGATCTAAAATTTGGATCAGCAAAATAATAGTTTAGGAAGTATGCTGTAGGTAAATGACTTCCTCCCGCTCCATCAGTTTCACGTACAATGAGGTTTTTTTCTGCATTCAGAAACAACCTTGAGCACAGGGGAAAGTGAAGTTTTCACTAGTTACTCATCAATAAACAGGAAAATATGTTTTCAGTCATCCATCATATGCAGGCATGAAAGTAAGAAATCAATAAGCCTTAGATGAAAACTGAGACTAAATAGAGACATTAAAGGAATGATTGCTCTGCTGGGAAAAGGCCTGTGCATTTTCAGGCTAAAAAAATAATTGTAATGGTCACTATAGAACAATGTACCCTATTAGTAATGAAATCAATAACTTCTTTAGAGCTATGGAGGTAGCAGGGCTGCCTTATGTTCTGTAGCTTAAAGTTGAACTGAATCATTTTATTTGTGATATTTTCCAGCCAGTGGTGAATGACATAGTTTTTAGTCTTCATTATTTTCAAAACTGCTCCAATTACTGATTTATTGAATTTAATATATGTTGCCATTTCTCTTCGCCAATGAGCATCTCTATATTGGTTTCACTTACTGCGTGTATAGCTCTCTTCAACGTGTTGTGTACAGTACAGCAAACGTATTGAGCTTTATTAACAATCTGAACATGTAGCAAAACATTGCAGGCCGTGTGGATCACGGTGTGTTTGTAGATGCTTTCAATTCTACAATACTTCAACAGGAAAAGCAAGAAGACAAAACATTGGCACATAAGGGTTTACTTATACATAGCCTAAAATGTAAGGCCTTGTTCACACTATACTCACTGCCGCACACATTTCGGCAGCACATGTGGTGTGCGATACGCAAGAATGTCAGAAGTGCATACGCAGGACTTCTGACATTCAGACTAAGCATACTGCGTAGCAGCACGATGCGCTATCGCACTGCTGCTTGCATTTTCGGCAAAGCGCAGCACTGATCTCATTCACTGTAATTAATGGGATTAGCAGCACGGCAACGCAGATGACAGTGTGATCGGGTACTTGTGTTCCAATCGCACGGCCATCTGCGTGGCCTAATGTGAACAAGGCATAACGAGTAGAGATGAAAATATCTTGTTCTCCTTATCCACATTTGGGCATTGGACACCAATACTTGTTATTTTATAGCCGAGTGCAATATACAGGCAATAGTGCATACATGCAAGCACTACCGAATGGAGGTACCAGGGAAATACAATAATACACAATTGTCCAAAGGACTTAGCCCTATGGGTACATAAAAGAACTTATAACTTTTATTGTCACAAAACCTAATTGGTTAAAAATGAGTGGTTCATGTGAGTGAACACACTCCCTGTGGAGGTCTTCAAGTTAAGACTACCAATGTATACATTGCAGGGGTCCTGGCTTATCCCCCTCCACTTTATATGAAATAAAAAGTGGGGTGTAGCTATCCCGCAGTTGTAATTGGTGTACTGCACAGATAAAAATGTATATGAGGCTTGGAAGGTCACCACCAGTTGACAGTTTAATCACTGGAGGTGTACTCTAAGTCGTGCAAGCTCATCACATACATAAGGTGCTAACTAAGAGGATGAATCGATAATTATAGATACAAGTGGTGCACAGTGCTGTATATGAACTTTGACATGGTCATGTTTCACCAGACGGCTTCATCAGAAAGTGCTATACAAATATACAGTAACACCCAATCACCCTATATACACATTATATACACATTTACATCATCCCCCCATATGTTAGCTGCCCCAGTCAGAGCTGAGTTGCCATGTGAGGCCAGGTCCTATATATACAGATAAGGGAGGGGAGAAATGGGGGTTGGCCCAGACAAATGAATCCTCCTACCTCCTACATGTATGATAGTTGCTGGGTTGGCTGCAAACCTCTTACAATTCCATGGGATCTGTATGCCACCCGGAGACATGGATGCTCAAACATCAGATCAACAGAGCCGCCCTATGGGCGGACATCCTCCTTAATTCGGAAACGTTTCCACCTGACAGGCGAAATTAGCGTAAGAGGGTGTCTACCCGGTGCGCAGTGCAAGGGGCTGAGCTGTGGCGGTGACATCATATCCGCCCACAGTCTCGCCCCGGCATGCCCTGCGTGCTCGTTGTCATAGAGGTGGAACGCATAATGCGTCCCAGAGAAAAGGGTCGAGCTATGACGGTGACGTAATATCCGCCCATAGTCTCATCCCAGCACGTACCAGCGTGCTTGTTGCCATGGTGCTGGGGCGCAGCGTGCGTCCCACTCGTTCCTAGTCTCCAGCCACAGGACCTATCGGGTCTTCTTATATATATAAAACCACAAAACGGTGGGGAGGAGGATAAAGAGGTTGCTAGGCAACCTTGAATAGAAAACAGCACGGTGTGTGTAGAGCCAAATTGGCCATCAGTAAATATGAAATTCTACACTATGTGTTTAGAGTGGCAATTTGCCCTGAATACAGACACGCCACTGCAAATGAATGGGAGGAAAGAATGTTTCTTGGGAAGAAAAATTCTCTTGGGAAGAAAAATAATTTTTCTCAAAAATTGCAAAACCATGAAAGGGAACAGGGGGATGTTCTCCACCATGTAAATGGCGACATCACAACCATAGCATCCTACAGTGGAGGGGTCGATGGGACTAGTGTTATGACATGAACAAACCCTGAATTACTACTCGGATAGAGCAGTCGATATCATAAAATAAATTGATCGAATAATGTACTACGTGTACCACCATATCTGTATCTACAGATGGGGTGCAGAGGTGTCTGGATAAATCAGTTTGTTAGTATTAGTATTAATATTTATTGTGTTTGAGGGATAATCTTCATAAAAAACAAGCCAGATTAAAATCCTCATTTAACCCTCTTGGGGCAATGGTGTCCAATCTGAAAATCCATTGGGATTCGATCTGGGTTAGTTTACGATCGAAGTCGCCCCCCCTCACACCTCTCTTCCAACATTGTATCCCCCAAAACTGGATGTTGAACCGATCCACGCTGTGCACTTCATTCATATGTCGTGCTACCGATGTTTCTCTTTTATGTTTGATATCTCCAATGTGTTCTAAAATTCTATCTTTAAGTTGTCTGGTAGTTTTTCCGATATAAAACAGGTTGCATGTACATTTCGCCCCATATACCACTCCCTTAGTGTCACAATTTATGAAAGATCTAATTTCAAAAGACCTCCCATTGTTTGGTGCAATAAAATTCTTCACAGTCGGCATATATTTGCACGCCTTGCATTTGCCACATCTGTGTGAACCATTGGGTCTTTGAGGTAGCCATGTCTGTAAGGGGGTTACAGTTTTAGAAAATGTGCTGTGCACCAACATATCTCTCAGATTGGGTGCCCTTCTATACGTCACTAGAGGGTTCTCGGGGAGGAGCCTTGCCAAATCTTTGTCTTTCTGAAGTATGGGCCAGTAATGTTTAACGATTTCAAAAACGGCGTGAGATTGTTCTGTGTATGTTCCTATGAGTCTTGGAGCATTTGTTTTAGGATCGCTGGATGGAACATTTTTTGGTTTATTCGTGAGGGTCTCTGCCCTCGGGGTATGTACTGCTCTTCTGTAAGCTTGTTCTACCACATTATCGGGAAACCCTCTCTGTTTAAAACGTTTTCTTAAAAGTTGGCACTCTTTATTAAATGACTGTTCTGTGGAGCAGTTTCTCCTTGCCCTCAAGAACTGGCCAACTGGGATACTCTTTCTCAGTGACCGTGGATGTGAGCTATCCCATTTTAGTAATGCATTTGTTGATGTGGGTTTCCGATAAATTTCAGTCTGCAGTATACCCCCTTCACCAATCGAAATATTGAGATCTAAGAAATTGATCGATTTGTTATTAATCTCATAGGTAAATCTCATTCCAATATCGTTATTATTGAGGATAAAAACAAAATCCTCAAAGAGTTTGGCTGGGCCGTCCCATAATACAATGATATCATCAATAAAACGCCCCCAGTATAATATGTGGGACGTAAAAAATAATAGATCCTCCGAAAAGACATGAGTGTCTTCCCACCAGCCCAGGAACAGGTTGGCATAGGAGGGGGCACAAGCCGTCCCCATCGCGCTGCCCCTGAGCTGGTGGTAGACGCGCCCACCAAAAAGAAAAATGTTATGGGTGAGCACGAACTCCAAAAGTGTTAACAGAAGTTTGTTGTGTTCCTCAAGGTGTCTACCTCTCATCCCCAGAAAATAAGCGACTGCGGAGATGCCCAATGGGTGCCGGATGTTACTATAGAGCGCCTCTACATCGAGGCTTGCCATTAGAGTATTAGGGGGGACCTCCAGATCCTGTAAACGTACCAGGACATCCTTCGTGTCTTTAAGATACGAAGGGAGAGCTTCTACAAACGGACGCAGGAATTTGTCTATATATTGGCTAACATGATCAGTGAGATTATCACGTCCCGAGACAATAGGTCTGCCTGGGGGTGGGGTGATTCCCTTGTGTATTTTTGGAAGTGCATAAAAAACCGACATAGTTGGATGTTCTGTCGATTGTTTCAATCGTGTATAATCTATAGGATCTAGACTCCCATTTTCTAAACCCTCTTTAAGGAGATTTTGGAGGGCCGTGCAATGTGATTTCAGAGGATTCTGTTTCAAAACTGCATATTGATTGGCATCACTCAGAATGTTCATGCACATCCTTTCATACATATCCGTGTCCATTATAACCACATTACCCCCTTTGTCTGCCGGTTTGATAGTTAACTGATTATTCTTTTTCAACATTTCAAGGGCCCTGCGTTCTTCTGCACTGAGATTATCATATCCATGACAACCTATGCTCTCTACTTCCAGATTTCTAAATGCCCTCGTCACCATGTCCACAAAAGAGTGGATCTGTGGGTACTGTGAAATTGCAGGGCAATAAGTACTTTTTGGCCTCGTGCCACTCGGTGGTGCTAAAGTCGGTGTCGCATCTGTATTCTCTACCAGCAGTTCCTGAAGGGCCTCTAGAGCCTCTTTTTCCTGTTTCATAGTTTTCTTATCTTTTGCCTCTTTATTTTCATACATTTTGAGAAGTGCTAGCTTCCTCGCAAATAAATTCACGTCCTTTACCCATTCAAATGCACTGAACTTACATGTGGGCACAAAAGACATACCCCTGGTCAATAGTGAGATCTGTGTAGGGGTTAGGGTACATGTGGAGAGGTTAATAACTTTTAATTGGTTACATTCCTCAATCTCTTTTTCTGTATTTTTTACCATTGATGTACATGTTTTCTCCCTCTCCTGTGTCCCGTATATCCCCATTGTTTGCGATCTCGCAACGTGTGCTGTTGCTCTTTGGTCTGTGGGTCGGTTGTCTCTACACATTGTAGATTTGGTGTGTCTAGAGTTTGATCTAAAAAACCGGTCTGTTTGTTTGTAACTTTAGGTTGCGGTTTATGAGGTCTCTTTGGGAAGACTTTCCTTTTATCACGTCTTCTAGGTAATCCTCTGTTAGAGGACAAATTAGAATCGCTTTCCGACTGGGTCTCCGTTTCAGTCGAAACCTGACCTCTGTCAAGGTCCTGGTTAGTCTGTGGTGCCTTCTCAGTCCAATTGTAAATCTTATCGTTTTTAAAATCCTGACTATCTCTGAGGTACTTCTTCTGTTTTCTGGTCTTAATCTCCTCAGTATAGGCTTGTACTTTCCTCTCTAGTTTATTTTCAAATTTTTCAAAGTCTGGATGTCCTGATAGTTCCAAAAGGACCTTTTGTTCATTAATCAACTTGGCTCTAATTTTTTCTGTATATTTAAGTTCGTAATCGTGCAGATATTGCATCTGTGCTAGGGTCTGTTGTGTCTTAAGTTCTTCCCAGCCTCTCATGAATTCTACATCTTCTGTGTGAGAATGTGGTTTGACCAAATTGCGTAGGCCCCTCACAGTGATCTTTTCTTTAAGATATATATTAAAAGACGCTACCTCCCATGATGACCTCGTAAATTCCTTATATGTTTTAAAAATGTCTACAAACACTGGTTCCACATCTGTGCCGTAACTAAGTGTCTGGTCATCCCCACTACCCTCTTCCACTCGGACCTGAAAAGTACTCCTTGCCTCGTCAGTGAGAGACTCTATTGATGGTAGGCCTTCAGATAGATAGGCCATACCAACTGAGATGGGTGTTCGGTACACCAGTAAGAACAATAATGCAAGCACTACCGAATGGAGGTACCAGGGAAATACAATAATACACAATTGTCCAAAGGACTTAGCCCTATGGGTACATAAAAGAACTTATAACTTTTATTGTCACAAAACCTAATTGGTTAAAAATGAGTGGTTCATGTGAGTGAACACACTCCCTGTGGAGGTCTTCAAGTTAAGACTACCAATGTATACATTGCAGGGGTCCTGGCTTATCCCCCTCCACTTTATATGAAATAAAAAGTGGGGTGTAGCTATCCCGCAGTTGTAATTGGTGTACTGCACAGATAAAAATGTATATGAGGCTTGGAAGGTCACCACCAGTTGACAGTTTAATCACTGGAGGTGTACTCTAAGTCGTGCAAGCTCATCACATACATAAGGTGCTACGTAAGAGGATAATAAATATTAAATACACAATAAATATTAATACTAATACTAACAAACTGATTTATCCAGACACCTCTGCTCCCCATCTGTAGATACAGATATGGTGGTACACGTAGTACATTATTCGATCAATTTATTTTATGATATCGACTGCTCTATCCGAGTAGTAATTCAGGGTTTGTTCATGTCATAACACTAGTCCCATCGACCCCTCCACTGTAGGATGCTATGGTTGTGATGTCGCCATTTACATGGTGGAGAACATCCTCCTGTTCCCTTTCATGGTTTTGCAATTTTTGAGAAAAATTATTTTTCTTCCCAAGAGAATTTTTCTTCCCAAGAAACATTCTTTCCTCCCATTCATTTGCAGTGGCGTGTCTGTATTCAGGGCAAATTGCCACTCTAAACACATAGTGTAGAATTTCATATTTACTGATGGCCAATTTGGCTCTACACACACCGTGCTGTTTTCTATTCAAGGTTGCCTAGCAACCTCTTTATCCTCCTCCCCACCGTTTTGTGGTTTTATATATATAAGAAGACCCGATAGGTCCTGTGGCTGGAGACTAGGAACGAGTGGGACGCACGCTGCGCCCCAGCACCATGGCAACAAGCACGCTGGTACGTGCTGGGATGAGACTATGGGCGGATATTACGTCACCGTCATAGCTCGACCCTTTTCTCTGGGACGCATTATGCGTTCCACCTCTATGACAACGAGCACGCAGGGCATGCCGGGGCGAGACTGTGGGCGGATATGATGTCACCGCCACAGCTCAGCCCCTTGCACTGCGCACCGGGTAGACACCCTCTTACGCTAATTTCGCCTGTCAGGTGGAAACGTTTCCGAATTAAGGAGGATGTCCGCCCATAGGGCGGCTCTGTTGATCTGATGTTTGAGCATCCATGTCTCCGGGTGGCATACAGATCCCATGGAATTGTAAGAGGTTTGCAGCCAACCCAGCAACTATCATACATGTAGGAGGTAGGAGGATTCATTTGTCTGGGCCAACCCCCATTTCTCCCCTCCCTTATCTGTATATATAGGACCTGGCCTCACATGGCAACTCAGCTCTGACTGGGGCAGCTAACATATGGGGGGATGATGTAAATGTGTATATAATGTGTATATAGGGTGATTGGGTGTTACTGTATATTTGTATAGCACTTTCTGATGAAGCCGTCTGGTGAAACATGACCATGTCAAAGTTCATATACAGCACTGTGCACCACTTGTATCTATAATTATCGATTCATCCTCTTAGTTAGCACCTTATGTATGTGATGAGCTTGCACGACTTAGAGTACACCTCCAGTGATTAAACTGTCAACTGGTGGTGACCTTCCAAGCCTCATATACATTTTTATCTGTGCAGTACACCAATTACAACTGCGGGATAGCTACACCCCACTTTTTATTTCATATAAAGTGGAGGGGGATAAGCCAGGACCCCTGCAATGTATACATTGGTAGTCTTAACTTGAAGACCTCCACAGGGAGTGTGTTCACTCACATGAACCACTCATTTTTAACCAATTAGGTTTTGTGACAATAAAAGTTATAAGTTCTTTTATGTACCCATAGGGCTAAGTCCTTTGGACAATTGTGTAATAGTGCATACATACAGTATACAGCATACACTATAGCCAATATTGGGCAATCGGCTATAAAAAAAACTAGTGCTGAAAATAAACTTATGATATAATGATTTGTTTGTGTAGTACACCTAAGAAATAAAACATTATTAGCACAGATATGAGTCTCATATTGTTTCCAGTACAGGAGGAGTTAAGAAACGTCAGTTGTTATCTATGCAAAAGAGCTTCTCTGAGCTCTGCGACCAAACTTTGGTCGTGGACAGCACTGTCCTCTGAAGTACTTATCTCAACTGTCTCTCACTGTTTCTTGTTTGTTTAAAGTTTTATTGCAGAGGAAAGTTCAAAGGGTCATTAGCCTGCTCTCTTTCATCATTTAAAATGCTGAGTGAAGCATGTAAACTGCTGTTATTAGAGAATGGTGCAATGTTATAAAAAAAAATTTAAAAAGCCATATACCTGAAAATATAAATGTGAGACTATTTTCTTTGCTACTAATGTTCTATTAATTATCCATATTACACAACCAATTCATTATATCATAAGGTTTTTTTTTTACGCTTCAGCATCACTTTACATTTACAAATTATTCGCAGGGTTAGTGTATTGGTATAAGGTAAGGGTAGGTTACATTTGAACAATGGGAAGAGAGGTTAAGGTTAGGTGTCAAGAAAGCAATTACATTAGGCAGGGATAAAAAGAGACCTGAAGTCAGAAGGATTTAGAGGCTGACTTATTTACTTATTACTATTATTAATTCACACAGTGTTAGACCAAGCACTCCAATGGAGATAGGAGTGTGCTAAAGCTGATATGACCCTAATGACCAAGGGTTGCCAATTCAAGAAACCAAGATCAGCAGCACCAATCTTGAAGAAATAGCTCTTTATTCAGACACGTAATTAAAATCACATGCCCAAAAAATGGGCTTAGACGCAGCTACAGCCCGCTGTTTCGAATGCTTCTTTGTCAGCTCATAAAGCTCTTTATGAGTTTGCAGCTTGACAAAGAAGCATTCGAAACAGCGGGCTGTAGCTGCGTCTAAGCTCATTTTTTTGGCATGTGATTTTAATGACATGTCTGAATAAAGAGCTATTTCTTCAACACTGGTGCTGCTGATCTTGGTTTCTTACTATTATTCATGATTTATAAAGTACCAACATATTCTGAGGCACTGTACAGAGTAAGAACAAAACATGGCATACATATTAATACAGATAGTGCTCTACACAAAAAATAGACACTAGTACATAATACAGAATTGGTAGACATAGTAACTACAGTTACAATAGCCGGGCACTTTGCATTGTTTAGAAGGAAATACGTATGTCAGCCTCCATACTCCTCTCAGTTCAGGTGTACTTTAAAGTCACAGCCAATTTGTATGTGCATGGTGTATATTATTATGGGCTACCATTGTCAACTATTATGCTTTTGATATGTGCATTATCTATTCTACATTTCAGCCCTGGGTCTCAGCTCTCATTATGAAGTAGAGATCCCTTTGAAATGTTATGCAGGCACAGGGAATACTAACTGCTAGCTTTGTTTGGCTATTCTCAGGTGGCTTATTTTTAGATTATGGTATTTTATATTTATATTGTTGCATGGATGATACTAATAAAAAAATGGTACACATAATTATTTAAGGGACCTTTGTTCCCTGGTAGAGGGATCTATCCTTCAGATTAGGTGTTTTGTGGCTACACTTTTTATAGTAGTGACCATTATGATGCCCACACTAGAGATGTCGCGAACATCAAATTTTCCATTCACGAACTTCCGCAAATGTTTGCGAAAATGCAAACTCAGCAAACCACCCTAGACTTCAATAGGCAGGCACATTTTAAAGCCTGCAAAGACTGTTTCTGGCCACAAAAGTGGTGGAAAAGTTTTTTCAAGGGGTCTAACACCTGGACGGTGTTAGAGGGGGATCCATGCCAAAAGTTGATGCAAAGTTGGGGTTTAATCCCTAAAGGGCAGAAATCACATTATGCACAGCACTGTGCCGCACAGCACGATCCGCTCACCGCTGGTGGTCCTGGTTCCCCTCCAGTGCAGGATTCCTACTGCTACTGCGCGCGCGGCTCTCAAAGTCACGCTGACGTCATCTTATCTGGACTGTACTGCGCAGGTGCAGAACTACTGCACCTGCGCTGTATAGTCCAGATGACCTCAATGCGATCAGTGAACACGTACATACAAAAAAGGGCGCGGGATATAGCCGAAGTTATAAGTGTTTATCTAAAACAATATTTTTCCTTTATAGCTTATAAATGAAAATCAAGTGCTAAATATGTTAAATAAATGGAAATAAAATGGCAAAATACCATCTATAACAAAAAACGATATAGGAAATTAAACGGCTAAATACCGTCTATAACAAAAAAAACGATATTTACACTTGTATTAAGCATAGTAATAAAATTGTAGCTATTATAGGTATTTTAGTGCAACTATACCTAACCGTACTCTCACACAGAACTCTCCCTATCCCTAACCCCTAGACCCCCCCCCCCTTTGTGAAAATATACATAATTTAATAAATAGTATATATTACAAATATTGTACTGTAACCATACCTAACCCTACTCTCACACAGAACCCTCCCTGTACCGATCCCTAACCCCTAGACCCTCCTGGTGGTGCCTAACCCTAAAACCCCCCTTGTGGTGCCTAACCCTAGCCACCCTCCTAGTGGTGCCTAACCCTAACCACCCCCCTAGTGGTGCCTAAACCTAACCACCCTCCTAGAGGTTAGGATGCAGACCAGAGGCGCCAAAAGAGTAAAAGCACAATAGAACTTAAAAATGGGGGGAGACTTGTAATCACGACTCACCACCCATAAAAACCAAAAACCAGCATAAGACTCAATGTTCAGTAAGAACAAGAAAAATGTATTGGTACTCCCAGGTGCTACGCGTTTCACGGGATTATCCCGCTTCCTCAGGCAATCATACAGGAGTACAAGCTAGAAAAAATACAGAATAATACAGTACATAAATAACAGGACCCCAAATGCTTGTAATTCAATATACAAAATCTAGCAGGATAGCCAGTGCTTAGATAAGGCAGAGTGCAAATAACAGTGCGAACAATATCATATCTATAAACTCAGTTCATTAAAACAGATGCCATAATGTATAATAAGAGTTTGTTCCAGTTGTCCCCTAGTAGCAAGGGTATATCAAAGAAATAATAATAATGATCCTCAAACAAACTAACTAGTATCTAGAGCTGCAAAGTGGTTTTAGCCATAATCATATGCAGAATGATATATGATGTCACTTCCGCTTAGCATACCGGAAGTGACTAAGCACCACGCGGAGACGGCGTTCCCCGCAAATACACTCTATATGTAGAACTCAGCAAGGCACATTCCACACTGAGGCGCTAAGTGCATACCATACCCCTAAGTGGTGAGTCTCTCTTTCATCATATATCATTCTGCATATGATTATGGCTAATCTTACGAATTTATAACACACTATGAGACATGATATTTAAGAACCACTTTGCAGCTCTAGATACTAGTTAGTTTGTTTGAGGATCATTATTATTATTTCTTTGATATACCCTTGCTACTAGGGGACAACTGGAACAAACTCTTATTATACATTATGGCATCTGTTTTAATGAACTGAGTTTATAGATATGATATTGTTCGCACTGTTATTTGCACTCTGCCTTATCTAAGCACTGGCTATCCTGCTAGATTTTGTATATTGAATTACAAGCATTTGGGGTCCTGTTATTTATGTACTGTATTATTCTGTATTTTTTCTAGCTTGTACTCCTGTATGATTGCCTGAGGAAGCGGGATAATCCCGTGAAACGCGTAGCACCTGGGAGTACCAATACATTTTTCTTGTTCTTACTGAACATTGAGTCTTATGCTGGTTTTTGGTTTTTATGGGTGGTGAGTCGTGATTACAAGTCTCCCCCCATTTTTAAGTTCTATTGTGCTTCTACTCTTTTGGCGCCTCTGGTCTGCATCCTAACAACTAAGTGGTCCACCTATGGTGGCAAGGATTCTTCCTATTTTCCTTCTACAGAGAGCGACATCTTACACCTGAGTGGGGTCAGGTTCTAATTCTCCCCACTGGCATATGGAGTGGTTGCCTAGGGGCAACCCGTGTTTGTGAGTATAACTATTTGAGAATTACTTATTTTAAATTGCTTGAAGATACCGCACTATTTGGGCTCTCGGTCTTTTGTTTTTAAAGTGCACCCTCCTAGAGGTGCCTAACACTAACCCCCCCCCCCTGTTGGTGCCTGACCCTAAACCCCCCCTGGTTGTGCCTAACTTTAACCCCCCCCCCTCCCGATGATGCCTAACCTCAAAACCCCTCTGGTGGTGCCTAACCTTAACCACCCTCTCCGGTGGTGCCTAACCCTAACCACACCCCTGGTGTTGCCTAACCCTAACCACCACCCCCACGGTGGTGCCTAACCCTAACCAACCCCCTGGTGGTGCCTAACCCTAACCACCCCCCTGGTTGTGCCTAAACCTAACCATCCCCACTGCACAAAAACCTTTACACACATATAAACAATAATATATTTAATCCTTAAAATACTTTACTACAAATAACATAATTAGAATCATTTATATATTTTTAATTGAATAAAAAGCCTTAAAATCACATACACATTAAAAATATTATAAATAGAAAAAGTTATATATGTATAATAGAATAATTAGTGTTACAATTACGTACACATTAAAAATCTTAAACTAACGGTAATATTAAAAGTGATATATTAGTAAGATAATAAATCTGAAAACTATAATTGACAAATTATAATTCTGAAAACAAGGTTAATACCAAAAGTGATGTATTTGTAATACAATAAGGTTGAAAACGATCTTTAAGCATTATACGTATGAAAACGAATTTTAAAACCACAAAATAAGTGTAAATGAAAATGTACTTGTTGCACTCCCGAAAGCAAAATTTAAAAACGAAAAAATAAGTAAAACCTCCTGAAAGCGAAATTTAAAAACGAAAAATAAGTAAAACCAAAAGTCAAAACGTATTTGTAAACTATATTTGTAATAAACCTTATTCTGTGAGCGAAAACGTTTGATTTCACAATCCCTGCAACTGCTATTTCTGGGGCGCCCTAATTTCCTGTCGTGCGCCCAAAAGCCGATAATTTGCATTGCAGCCTATGGCGGCGCCCTTTTTGTCCATTAGCCATATGTGCCCTTTTTTCCTGCTTCCCCAGTGAACCATACGCTGGAGCGCAGAGGAAGGTGACGCAGAACCTGGCGAGGTCGTCTTCTCCACCGCAAGGGGCTGAGAGCCACCGGAGCTGCGGCAGGGGCACAGGACGGATGCCAGGGGCTGGAAGAAGCCCCAGGTAAGTGTATTTTTTAGTTTTAAATTCCTCTGACTTTCCCTTTAAGAATCAGGCGAAGTAGTTCCATTAAAGTTATATTTCTATAAGAAACTCAATGTAACTGTGAATAAAAGTGTTAAAGGGATCTGGTTATTATAAAAGATCTAAATGCAAAGGCTGGTTCATAAAATGGAGGCCTAAAACACATTATGGGCATAAACAAACTTGGAGAAAGAAGTGAAAATGTAGAAATGTCTCTACCAGCCATGATCTGATAACAGGATGCACCTTATTTCCACATAAACAATGTTATAAAATCTACTGGGTATCTTCAGACACATAACTGAGAATCAGACTCATCATATTGTTTTGAGTAAAAATGCAGGAGATTCCGGATTGGAGCAACTGCAGGTAGTAATCACAATTTGATGGCAGATGAATTCAGTTTAAAGATTGTGGCAACTAACAGAACATTTTTGAAACAAGAGAAGATTTGACGTTGGCAAGTTAAATACAATAAGATTTGGCACAAAACAGAATTTAAGTAACTGTTTTGAAGCTTTGTCACAGATAAGTAATGAACCTAGAATTGAATCACTTTGGAATAATGTAAAATCCACCTTTCTACAAACAAGCAAAATAGTGCTTGGTTATCAGACTCATCTTAAGAAAGAATGGATGCTTGAACAACCTTGGGCCTAAGCCTAACATCCATAAGAAAGATTGCTGCATTTTTTTTTATTATTTAAAGCGGAACCAAACCAACATTTTTTTTTTATTCAAAATATTGAGTTGCACCACTATGACACATACAAAGATAAATAAACACTCTTTCAAGCCTATGAGCATTTCAGTGCATGCTTTTCACCCTTCTCTTTGCATATTTAGGGTTATACAGGTGGCAGCCATTAGCAATTCCTCCTTTGCTGGACACCATCTACTCCACCAGTTTGCCGGATTATTTGCCGGCAATATGAAAGGAAGGGAGGGGTTCCTCCAATAAATGTAAAATATTTTATATTTGTCATCATGCAGCTGAAAAAAGGCTGCTATTTATTATTATAATTTAGAAAATAGATTTTATTTCTGAAATCTTGTATTTTTAGTTTGGGTCCACTTTACCTTTTTAATGACCAAATCACAGTTACATTTAAAAAAATGATGTTGGTTCCCCCTCCTGAGCCTCTTTAACCCCTTGTCACTTATGCATACTTGGATAGGCAGATTGCTGAGCCAGGGCCACATAGGGCTTCACAGCCAGAGCTATACCAGCCCACATGGTCCATGGTATGTGGGGATTCTGGAAGAGTGGGCCAGCCATCCCTTCCCAAGAGCCCTTGTCCAATCCTCTTTCCCACCTCCAGTACCCCGAAGAAGATGGAGGTGTTGGCCTCATGGGGGGAGGGGTAGTGGTGGCATCTGGGATTCTAGATACCCACCTCCTCTCCAGGTGAAATGAGTGTAGGGGTACTAACATACCCCTTACCCTTTCCCACAAAGAGTTAAAATGAAATAAAACCATAAAAAGTCCTTTAATGTTCTTAATTAATCATAAATACTTACTTTTCATTACTCCCACAACAGTATCCTCAGAAATGATCCAGTGCCATATCCTCTTGATAACCAATGAACAATGGAGAATGCTGCACGCATTGATCCCTGTCCCAAGGCCCCTGCATGCGCTATTATAGCAGGTGCCCTTCTAAGCAGGACTTGTTTAAAGGAGGGGAGCAAGAGTAGGATTGGGAGGGGGGGTTAATGGTTAGCTTCCCACTGGGGGGGTTATGGTTAGTTGCCCACCAAGAGGATTTAAGTGTTAAGCACCACCAGGGAAAGGATAAGTGTTAGGCGCCATCAGGGGAGAGTTCTGAGTAGGGTAGGGTAGAGTGAGAGTAGGGAGAAGAAAGGTCATAGTAAAATATGACTGATATTTTACTATTTAAATGAAGTAGTAGAATATTGGTAAATATGGGTAAATGTACCCATATTCTACTACAGCTATCCTGTGCCATTTTGGACAGGCGCCTGTTCAAATGAATGCCCCAGGTGTATGCAGACCTCATGCTGAGAACTTAGGTTTCAGTGGACATCTATTCAGAAGAAAGTCATTACATATTTTTTTAGACCATTTTTCATTTTTCATTGACACAATCACAGACGACACGTTGCTTTGTAAAATATGGGAGATTGTTTCCTGAAATCTTTCAGCCACTTTTTAAATAGAAAAACATGTGCCATGCTTGTAAGATGAAAAGTGATGCTTACAAATTAGGATAGTTGAACACTGTTTCTGAGTTTTAGGCCCCGTTCACACTGCACGAGTTTCCAGCCGCGTTTTGGAAACGCGTGCAGGTGGCCAAAACGCACGACATCAGACATTGCATAGAGTGGAATGTCTGATGTTCACACTGCATGCGTTCCGGACCTGTGCGGTCCGGGAACGCATGCTGTATGCATTTTTGTAAAAACGCGTGGCTGTCCCATTCACTTTTCAGTGATGGGATCAGCCACGCAACGCACACAAACGCTGATGGCGTGCGTTCGCATGCGTTGCGTTCCGCATGCATGGCCATCTGCGTTTGTAATGTGAACGAGGCCTAACTCTCTACACCAAGACTTCCCAACCCTGTCCTCAAGTACCACCAACAGTGCATGTTTTGCAGGCAACCACAAACATTCACAGGTGAGGTAATTAGTGTCCCAGCAGAGCTGATTAACTGCCTCTGTAGATTTCCACAAAACATGCACTGCTGGTGGTCCTTGAGAATTGGTTGAGTGGTAGGGAAGCTCTGCTCTAGACAACCTCCTGTATCATTATGAAGACAATATTTTTTTTTTATGCTTAGGACCCATCATTGTAAATGATAAAGAGTTAACATTAGTGAGAGAAACAATGATTGCCTGCCTCAGTGTGGACTAACCATGTTGACAGAAGCCGAACACTGAGTGAAGTATGTCTTTTAGCTATCTCTCACTATGCATGTATTCAGAACAGGTTTGTAATTGAACAATAGAAGGACATTTCAAAGCAGACAAAAATAGACTTACTTGATTTCAGTAAAGCTGCAAGTGCCCCGATGGCTGCCCTAAAGACAATAAAAGCAGAAAGAAGATACGTTTTGTCAATATTTCCCATTAGCATCTGAAGCCGCTCACCTGTCTCTGCTCCTCTAAACTGACAAGTGTCTGAATCCTGCTAGTGAGTGACCTCCATAGGACATTTGCAAAGATCTCAGGCATTTGGCACTTTCTTTATCAAAACAAACATGCCAAAGAATAATGGACACACTATGCACTGATTGGACTATTTGAAGAGACTATATTAAACATTGCATGGATTGTAGATCAGAGGGCATGTTGGTATACAGGAAATGGAACATACTGTAGATCAAAACTTTCATGACGTAAAAAAAAAAATGATTTGAACTTAAACTGATTTGTGTTACTTAAAGCAGTGTTCCCATGGGCGTAGGGCCCGGGGTCGCAGCGGTCGCCTTCGCGACCGGGCCCGCCTCCTAAAGAGGCGGGGGAGGGGCCCGGGGACCATGCTCGTTTCTAGGGCCGTTCGGCCCCTGCCTGAGCGCCATGAGCGTTGCTAGCATCATATTTCCATGGCCTGTGCCACGGATATGCTGTTGGGGTGCCCCGTATACCTTTCACTAGGGTGCCCGAACATTTTCTGATCGCGGCCGCCTGGTGTACGATATGGGAGCCGCCATCTTGTGGGCAGAGTTCGCCGCCTGTCACCTGCAGCTAAAGCTCCAGCCGAGTCCAGCCAAGTATTCATCCGCCCCCTGCCCAATCACGAGCACTTGGCAAGGGGGCGTGTAATTAGATTCTAAAGGAAGGGGGCTGGAAAGAGCTTGAGTAGCTCCGCCCCCTGCAAGAGTAAATTTCGGAGAGGTGATTTGCCCATCCACCGCATGGCATCCTGCTGCTGTCCTCAGCCTGGAATTAATAAGGGGTGCAGGCATACAGGGTGCTGCTGCAATCACAATACAGCACATCGGATAGCTGAACTATCAAAGCTGTGTATGTGTGTCTGGGCAGCCCCGCCTCCCTCCATTCGTTTCCTCGTGGCTGCACAGAAATGTCTCTGCTCCGTCCAGCTAGAGCAGAGAAAGCCTAACACTGCAGTGTGTGACACTGGAGGGGAGGGGGTAAGAAACTACATTTAGGAATAAGATTCTCACTTGATTACAGAGATACATAGGGCATTCTCATATGTAAATGACTGCAGCATGGGGTGCCTGGCTGGCTGTGAGTGGCTAAAGTTGACCCCATTAGCATTTTCAAAACAATGGGATCCAACACCAGTGTTAACCCCACATGCAGGCAAGGTATGCTAATAAGCCAGACATGAGATAAGATACAGGGAGAAGAATCCTTCCTGCAGTATCCCCCTCCCCCTAGTATGCTCTGTATATCTGAGCTTATTAGAGTGCAGTTTCTGGCCAACCCTGCTGCTTTTAGCTGGTAAGCAGCAAAGTGAATGTATAGTTTGCCTCCCTTATAGCTGCCTCTTTTTTTCTTATTTAAAGCCATGCTGTGATAATGGAAAAAAACTATCCCTCTGGAGGCTTCCCACATCCTACTCCAGACTACCACTGCTGCCAAGGAAGCTTGTCTGTGAGTGACCGACCACAGTTGTACTGCACAGGTGTATGACGAC
Source organism: Hyperolius riggenbachi (assembly GCF_040937935.1). NCBI lineage: Eukaryota > Metazoa > Chordata > Amphibia > Anura > Hyperoliidae > Hyperolius > Hyperolius riggenbachi. The sequence continues at coordinate 160,819,807 of NC_090648.1, read as the reverse complement.
CCTTGCCTATGCAGTAGCACAGAGGCATTTATGCACAGCAGAAAAAAATCCCAGCGTAAGTGGCTCCGTGCTACTGCATAGGTGTAAGTGGTCTTGCACCCGCTTGTACACGGGCAGGAGTGCAGGTACACAACAGTCCCTTGTTGAAGAGGTTTGGAGGTCCCAGTGCTGGAACGAGGAGGGGGACAGGGAAGCCATGTGCCTGTACATCTAGTAAACTAGCTGCTGCATGTGCTAATCTCTGCTACCACCAGTATGTAGGGTGTAAGCTGTTATTCTGTGCCTGTACTGATAGTAAACTAGCTGCAGCGTGTGCTGATCTCTGCTGCCTCCAGTATGTAAAGTATAAGCTGTTACTCTGTGCCTGTACTGATGCCTGTACTGATAGTAAACTAGCTGCAGCGTGTGCTGATCTCTGCTGCCTCCAGTATGTACAGTATAAGCTGTTACTCTTTGCCTGTACTGATAGTAAACTAGCTGCAGTGTGTGCTGATCTCTGCTAGCTCCAGTATGTACAGTATAAGCTGTTATTCTGTGCCTGTACTGATAGTAAACTAGCTGCAGCGTGTGCTGATCTCTGCTGCCTCCAGTATGTACAGTATAAGCTGTTACTCTGTGCCTGTACTGATAGTAAACTAGCTGCAGCGTGTGCTGATCTCTACTACCTCCAGTATGTACAGTATAAGCTGTTACTCTGTGCCTGTACTGATAGTAAACTAGCTGCAGTGTGAGCTGATCTCTGCTACCTCCAGTATATACAGTATAAGCTGGTACTCTATACCTGTAATGATACTCACTGTACCATATGCTGTTAACTTCTACTCCCAGTATGTACATTGTGAGCTGTAACTGTGTCTTTACTGATTGTAAACCAGCTGTATTGTGTGCCTGTCCCTGCTACCTCCAGTATAAGCTGTAAATCTTGGTACACACATACAATTCTGATTAGCCAGTTTTACTACTTCTAGGTATTATGAGAGCTCAGCTCTGTTCATAGTATTTAAAGTCTTTTTTTTGCTCATACGACATGGGGGTTGTAAAATTGGTTAGTGATTGCTCAATCAAAATTGAATATGTGTATGCATCTTTACTCTATGCTTATACAGTACTGATAGAAACTACTGTAATTAAATGATAGGGGGCAGAAACTAATTAAAGGATAGGGGGCTCCATCCAACATTTTTGTTGAACAGATCCATTAACTTAGGTTATACCGATGCTAAGTTCATGTACATTTGGCCCCACCCACTTACTGCATGGCCCCGCCCCCTTGGCTAACCTATACTGCAGGCACCTATACCTTGCTCGGGGGGGGGGGGGCGCAATTTTTACACCCACCCAATAAGATTGCATTTGTGGTGAAATCTGCTGCCAGGGGGGGGAAGGGGGGCCCACATCCAGATTCCGCATCGGGGCCCAGAGGTTTGTAGCTACGCCACTGAGTGTTCCCCAACCCTGTCCTCAAGGCCCACCAACAGTGCATGTTTTGTGGAAATCCACAGAGGTATTTGATTAGCTCTACTGAGACACTAATTACCTCACCTGTGCATGTTTGTGGTTTTCTGCAAAACATGTACTGTTGGTGGGCCTTGAGGACAGGGTTAGGGAACTATGACTTAAAGGACAACTGAAGTGAGAGGAAAATGAAGGCTGCTATATTTATTTCCTTTTAAACAGTACCAGTTGCCTGGAAGCCCTGCTGGTCTATTTGGCTGCAGTAGCGTCTGAATAACACCAGAAACAAGCATACAGCTAATGTTGACAGAAACACCTGATCTGCCTATGCTTGTTCAGGGTGTTATGCTGAGGAACCTTTCACACCGAGGCAGTGTGGTACGTCTACCGCACCCCAACACCGTGTAATGAAACTCTATGGAGACTTTCATACTGGGACGTTACAGCGCGATGTGACGGAAGTGGCGTTTTTAATGCATCCCCAACGCAGGTCTAATACTACATTAATGTTGCGGCGCTACGTTGAGTTGCGCCAATCTGCGTCAGCCTAGAAGTCATATCAGTCTATGGCGACGCGTAGATTTTTAAAAAAGCACCAACCTATCGTTGCGGTGCACATGTGCGGAAGCGTTTTTTAACAATACGATTCCGCGCACTTCTGCATGCCTGAAGCAAGAAGTGATGGAAATAATGTGTCAGGAGCACGCTTGGCCGGTGGTCAGACGGGGAACACCGCGCAATGCCATGATGTTCGCTGAAGGCCTGTTTTTGGCAATGCGGTGTGTTTGGCGCAACACACCGCATCGCTGACACTGGTTTCTGCTGTGAAACCAGGTATTATGCCTGGTATACACCATGCAATTTCCCGCCAGAAAAATGGGTCAATTCGATTAATTTCCGATCTGATCTCTTATGATAAAGACAGTCAGGATTTAATGATTCATTTAATTAATATAAATGATGATTACAAATACCACACATATTTCCAGTCCAGCATTATTTATAGCACAGCTATGAAAATGTAAGCATTTTTAAGTTTTGCATGTTATAAATGTGCCTCAGTAAACATAATGACTTTCAGTTTTGTTCACTTTAACAAGTAACAACCTTGTTATCGAGATGGGGTTTCACTGTCATACAAACAAGCAGATTTTCATCAATCCCGGTGGAATGATTCTAACCATCTGGTAAGTCTTAAGTCATTTCAGCAATGTGTAACTCACACAATATATTTTCACACTGTGTCAGTGGAATTTATACACTGCACACACAAGTCACGATGAAATATGAAGCAGAGCACAGTCTTAATGGCAGTACATCTTGCTAAGCTCTTCAGATCTTTTCTACATCAAGAAGTATGTGCAAACATATCAATTTTTACAGGTAATCCAATAAACATTGAGCTAGATGAAATAAAATGTCTGGGGAAACTGAATTAAGGAAGATGAGTGATAAGCACAGTTATATAAGCATGATATAATAAAAAGAGCCGGGGCTAAATCTCATTTATTTGTACAATTCTGCATCCTGGTACTGGAGGTCATGTTGCCATGGTTTCGGCATACACACAGACCTGCAGACCTAAGGCGGCAAGGGCTGCAGTTAACCATTTGCTCAGCGCAGATACCAGCGTGGTATCTGTGACACAGGAGTGATTGCTGGCGCCGACACTAATGAAGGCATTCATTGAAATTTAGACTCTCAGGCCTGGTGCCAGAGTGGTCAGCACTCCATGCCATTTTGTGCCTTACTCATGGAATTAGCAGAGCTTTGCTCTTCCACACGGCACACTTAATTTAATTAAAATGCAATCTCTCCAAGAGCGAAGCAACATGTGATGCTTGACATACTGCCAGCTGCTGTGTCTGACACATGTCTGCCTCTCTGGAAAGGAAAACCAATGGAGAAGATTGTTAGATGTCTCTGTGCCCACAGAGGTATGTATAGTTTATGGAGATTTTGCTGGTAATTAAAGAGGAAGAGGATTTGTTTTCAGAGGTGTGGTAGAAAGGTAAATTCTGTCAAACAGATTTAACAAGTACAAGTCTGGATCACATACAGGTTTCACTGCAATGTATTTAAAGTGTCGCTCAAAAATAAACAAAAAATCTGAGTAGCAGTACACAGGCTTGAATCAGAATATAACGTAGTAATATTTCTGACTCACCTGCACCAACCTGCTCATGACAGTGGTTGCTGTCCAAAGTACTGAGCCACAAAATAATGACCAGGGATGGATGTGCGCTGCAATGGTTGCACTTCCATTACTTTGTATTGGCACCACAATTGAGCAGCAACAAGGGGCGTAAGAATAGCCCCTGTGACCCCTGTGATGGGGACTCATCTCTCTTCCCACCCAGCTTGCAGATTATTAACATAGTGGAGCTATGTGACTTTATTTACCCAATTCTGCTGCCTCACATCTCCTCTTCCTCCCAGCAGCCACTCTGTGCTGCATACATGGCTCCTGATCATGTGACATCGAGAGCTGTGTATGCAGCACAGAGCGGGTAAGTGCTGGGAGGAAGAGGTAACACCAGGCATTGGGATCAGGTAAATATAGTCACATAGCACAGCTGTGCTAATAAATCTGTGTTGAATCTGCACTAAGTGTGGATTTTGACAATGGAAAAATGATGTATTTACATACAGAAAAAATCAGTAATCCTTTGCACACTCGCATGCAAATGTTCAAACAATTGCATTCACAGATTCACTCATCCAGGCACCACTGTTATCCCTACAGCTAAGTTAAAAGCCGGGGTTTTAGTTCACAAAGGAATACATTCTCTTGCTTGGTCACCTACACTGCGCAGAAGTACCCAGGTAAACGTATAGTAATTTAAGGAAAGGGAGGTGTTAAAGGGGGTGTGGCCAGTCTAGGTGACTAAGAAAGAGAATGCATTCCTTTGTGAACTAAGACCCCAGCTTTTAACTTAGCTGTAGGGATAACAGTGGTGCCTGGATGAGTGAATCTGTGAATGCAATTGTTTGAACATTTGCATACAAGTGTGCAAAGGGTTACTGATTTTTGCTATTTTTCTGGCCACATCCCCTTTAGTACCTCCCTTTCCTTAAATTACTTATTTAAATGTCCTAACTAGAGGCGATGTGCCTGGATTTATTTCTTGTATTTACATAAAGCTCACATCTTCCAGAGCACTTTACACAGTATTCAGTCGTGTCACTAACTGTCCTTTAGAGGAGATCACACTTTCATACCTACCATCGGGGGCGTAACTAGACTTAATAGGGCTCCCCTGCAAAACTGACAGTATGGGGCCCCCTTGGTCCCTGAACCCCAAGAGGGTCATGTGATTGGGAGCGGGCGATTGGCAACAGAGAGTGATCTGCTGTAAAGCAGCATCTGGGAGCAGGAAAAAATTACAGACACTCCTGTTACTCTGTTACTCACTACTCCATATGGAGGTGTAGGAACGGTTTTTGTGAGTGAACAGGAAGTTCTTTTTGCTAATTGGCTGCACTTGCAGTTGGGGAGTGGCAGGAGGCGCCCCCAAAGCCTCTGGGCCCCCCTGCAATGGCTTGTTATGCCTATGCCTACCATAGTCATAATCTATTTTCCCAACCATTTTCTAAGGCCAATTTTGTGGAGGAGGGAAGTGTAAGCGTGCGTGTGTGGGGGGAGCGGGGCACCGATTAAATTATCAGTATGTTTTTAGGATGTGGGAGGCTTGATATATAGACCTCCAATCAAATTCAGCAAGTCAATAATTGTACTTCTACGTTTATTGTTAATGATGGGTAATTGTTGGGTTAATCTGGCATGACGGCCAATTTGCGTTGCGTAAAGCCAACTCGACTACACATAATGCAATGCTCACTCTGCACATTATAATGTGTATGTTAGTTTTTTAGCATAAAGAATTGTGACATTCTCAGTACCGCACATGTTATTCAGAAACACAAGGCAGAAAGTGCATTCGTATAATGTACAATACGGTTTGTTACAACACAAAATTGTGAACACGCCCATACAGTTATGGGCAAAGTGTTCACATACAGCAGGCAGTAATGTGCAACGTATCATTAACCATGTATACATTCACCCTATTCTACAATACTGTTTCCATTTTATTATTTTGTTAAATATCTGTTTAGTCTGCATTCAGACTCTGTTCCTTACAGATTGTTTCACTGGCAGATAAAAAAGGAAGACCAGTTCCAGACTCTGACATTCCATGTACTGTAGAAAAACTGTATTACAAAGCAATGCAAAATCTGCATGATCAGTCACTTGGGTGGACCTGCACTTCACAGGAACAGTCTTAATTACATTTCTCTATTTCTCTTGCATAAGGAAGACAGCTGGTGCAGATCACTTTCAAGGGAGAAAGTACTACATTTTAATTGCTATGTCAAGCCTTTTAGACACAGATGCCCTCTCAATCCTGAACTCTCTGGCAGTTTGCAGAAATCAGTAGCGTGCTCCTTGTAGGCTGTGCAATAAGTCTCGTTCACCTCTCCTGCTGTGAAACTTTTCAACTGCCACTTAATTCCATCCTGTGGCTCATCATGCCTTAGCTTCAGCCCTGTAGACTGCAGCTTTATACTTTCCTACTTTAACTAGCTATATGACTGATGTATGCATCAGTAGTGCTAGCTGTGCATAGTTTATACCTACAGCTTTTGACATTAACTGCAGAATTCCTAGGTGAGAGCTTTCTGTATACCCAAAAAATCTGTAAAACCAATAACTCACTTTTATTTGAGAAAGAGAGAAATCCTTTAACTATGTGTTTATTTAACTGCAAGGCTTGAATGAATTGGCAGCAACATTTTTAGTGGTAAGCAGCGTTCATCAGTTGTTTTGAGGTTGTGCCAATCTTATAGCAGAAAGATTTTAATATCTCCATCAAATTTTCAGAATTACACAGTCAGATTACATTAAAGAATATTACAGCACAAAACAGGAATCAAGGCCAGGTTTATACTTTCTGTGCCCCTAGGCCAAGTATGTTGTAACTCTACTTTCTTGTGCCACAGCTCCCCTCCCATTCCATGTGCAGCCCCCTCTTCCATGTGTATCTTCCATGTATAGTACCCCTTTCTTTAGTGAAGAGCTCCCTTGAGCATCAGTTTCCTTTTTTATGTGTTGCTCCCCATTTTCACGCTCCTCACTCTTTCGTGTCCATTTGCCATTTGCCCCTTGGCCTGCAGCCACCCAAGGTACGGGCCTTTGTGGCCCTTACAGAAGTCAAGCCCTAACAGCAATCATTGTAAAGTGACCACTAAAAGGCTATCTGAAGTGCCATGTGGTATGTTTAGATAGATATGTGATCATATAGTACTAATCTTTCATAGAACATTCCTGTGTTCATTTTCTTTCATTGCAAGGTTAAAGAGAACCCGAGGTGGGTTTAAAGAATATTATCTGCATACAGAGGCTGGATCTGTCTATACAGCCCAGCCTCTGTTGCTATCCCAAACCCCCCTAAGGTTCCCCTGCACTCTGCAATCCCTCATAAATCACAGCCACGCTGCTGACAAACAGCTTGTCAGAGCTGGCTGTGTTTATCTCTATAGTGTCAGTCTGCTGCTCTCCCCGCCTCCTGCAGAACTCCAGTCCCCGCCTGCATCCCTTCCCTCCCTGCTGATTGGAGGGAAGGGACGGGGGCAGGGACCGGAGCTATGCAGGAGGCAGGGGAGCAACTGAGACTGACACTACAGACTGACACACAGCACGGCTGTGATTTATGAGGGATTGCAGAGAGCAGGGGGACCTTAGGGGGGTTTGGGATAGCAACAGAGGCTGGGCTGTATAGGCAGATCCAGCCTCTGTATGCAGATAACATTCTTTAAACACACCTCGGGTTCTCTTTAAATAAACCAGTTCTTTAACTGTACAGTTGAACTACAGCAGCATCTTTACAGAAAACTTACCAGAAGCTATGCAACTCTTTGTGTAGCTGTGTTAACAGTTACAATATCTTGGTAACGATTAACAGTTCAAAAGTATAGTATAAAGTCAAAGGGAAAGTATAGCAGGAATGTAAGTGTGATGTGAAAAAATGGCCCAGACTTCAAACTATGATTTCCATCTCTTAAACCCAAAATAACTATATGGTACTTCAGGAAAGTTCTACTTAGGATTACGGTAGGCCTGCAGATGCAATTAATTGTCTCATAAGTTTATTATGTTTACTTTCACATGTTTGCTGTAAAGTGTGCTGACTGAGCCAAAGCTTAGGTCATAAGGAAATACATAAAGCGGTATTAAATTCTGACATACTATTCAATATAAATGTGTTTCCTGTTTTTTATATCCCATACAGGTATCATATTTGCTTTTGTGCATAAGTATTATTATTCATTTAGAAATTACAAGTTCCCAAAATACAGTTTTATTTGCTCTGAAAGCTACCATTGCATTTCATTCATTACTGGTGTATTTGTACTGTGATGTACCCAGTAATAATTTCTGAGCAGTGTATCAGTTCTGGACACATTAGAAGAAGTTTCTGCACAGTCAGGGAATATTTACATTCCTCTCAGCTACAATTAAGTAAACACAAGATAATGTTATCACCAGTTTGGATGCAGATCTCCCTGCAGGAATCATTCTATTGAAAAGTAAGTCCTGTGTTTAACCCTTTGAATGCTGTTCTGCTAAAAAAAAAAAATTGTGGTAGTATATAATATGCTGTAAATAATATTTTAGAGCAAACAAGAAATGCTGGGTTTTACACCACTTTAAGATATGAAAAGCCTCTGGATCCTGTAGAGGCGTCCCATGGTGTCCTCCGGTCCCCCCCTGCCACTCGTGGACCGTCCAAATTTCCAACAAGGGCTTGTCAGAAATCTGATCGGGGCCACTCTCTTCAAGCACGAGTGCAGGAGTACTGCATCTATGCAAGTATGGCCACACCTACACAGTAAGCCAGAACCAATCATGCATGAGTGGCTCTGTGCTACTGCACAGACGCGTCCATTATTGCACAGGTGCTAAAATCGGAGATTGGCCCTGATGTTAAAAAGTAACCCAGTAAGTGGCGACAGGAGCGAGGATGACCCAGGAAGCTTCAATAGGATCCAGGGGCTTTCCTCTTCTTAGATAAGTATTTCCCTTTTGACCCAGGCTTTGGCTCGGGTTCACTTTAAAGTCCTATCCACAACCAGCAACCCACTGAAGTTTCCCCCTCTGATAATAATAATTTTGAAACCTAAATGAGAGTGATGTCTCTTCTAGTCCCTGGGCCCCTTGCCGAAGTACTGCCTGTACTGCCCTGGTGGTGGTGCTGTTTATGGTCCCTGGGCCCCTTCCCAGAGTACTGCCTGTACTGCCCTGGTGGTGGCACTGTTTATGGTCCCTGGGCCCCTTGCCGAAGTACTGCCTGTACTACCCTGGTGGTGGTGCTGTTTATGGCCCCTGGGCCCCTTCCCAGAGTACTGCCTGTACTGTCCTAGTGGTGGTGCTGTTTATGGGCACAATCCCTAGAGGGGCAAATAGTACACAGGGAACTGAAAAAGGCACATCAACTGTATAATCCTGCTCCTTTTATTTTGCTAAAATGCTGCTCATTGCACAGACAAGATCGAATTTCAAAGCAGCTAAGAGTTCATTTAATGTAAATATTACAGAACAGGATATATAGCAAACATTTCACACAGCGGTAAACTCATTATGTATTTTAACAAACAAGCTAGGCCTGAGCAGCTGACACATTGGAAATGTTGTGCGTGCTTCTAGGCCACTTAATCATAGTAATAAAAAAAGCGGTGTCCTCTTATCTGTTGTCGTGCATTGCTTTGTGCTTGGTATTTATTTATTTTTATAAACATTTTGTAATCTCTGTTCATCACTTGTGGGCCACGGACAAGTCTGTTTACAGCATTCTTAGTCACATGTCTCCCATTCCGCACATAACAATGCTGAACTGTTACTGAGAAACATTGGAACACTTATCTTGCCCTGCACAATGTTCAGTATTAATAGAAAGTTTGTGCAGCCAACCAAAAACGGATTTAACTATTTTTTTTTTTTCCACAATTTTCTCATTTCCAGAGGACAGTCAGCGCAGACCTGTCTGCTGTAAACCGCCTGCAGAAATGCTGCATCAGTGGATCGCCTATAAATAACTAGCCATGCAAGCAAAAACAACAGGAATAGCCATTTGCTTAAAATGAATCCTTTAAGTGAAACAGTCATAGATAGATACCTACTGACCTTTATTAATTATGTGAGTAAAATGTAATTGGTAAGTCAGCACATAATGTTCCTTTTTATATGATTTCTGCATGCTTCAGGAGCCTCCTGTACCAATCCCCTCTGACCCTCTTCATTATTTCTGAGCAGTAGGTCATTTGAGTTTCGGGGCCCTGAGCAGAGAAAAGCCTTTAATGCGGAACTGTTGTAAAAATAACCTAATGAATAATGTTGCTTATTTTTTTTACAATATTAATTTAAAAATGATTTAGTTAGTGCTTGCTTATTGTAAAATCTTTCCCCACCCTGACTTACATTCTGAAATTTTCACAGGTGGTGACATCTTTAGTCCTTTCAGGTGCAGCACTGTGGAATGTTTGTTTGTGAGAATTCCAAAGCTAGTTTTGTTGTGAGTTTCCGTATGTTCTACCTGTATGTTAACCCATTTATCTATTGTGCAGCGCTGCGTAATATGTTGGCGCTTTATAAATACAATAAATAATAATAATAATAATGCCTAGTCTCCCACACTCCCGCCAAGCCTTCCCCCATTTGCTCCCCAGGGTTACTGCACATTTTGTGTAAGGATTACAACTCACCTGTCCCAGCATGCTGCTCCGTTCGTGCTTCCTGTCTTCATGTCACAGCCTGCCTCATCTCATGTTATTACACAATAATGTGTGACAGGTCTGAAGAAGATGCAGGTAGCAGGGATGAAGACAGGAAGAATCAACAGAGAAGGTTGCTGGAACAGGTGAGTTTTAATCTTCACACAAATCATGCAGGGGTCCTGAGGAGCAGACCGAGGGGGGACCTGCAGAGAGTGGTCCAGCAGTGAGGAAGGCCCAGCAATGCTCGGTGGTCCTGGGGCAATTGCCACTTTTCCTGACTGCTAGTGCCGGGCCTGTCTATAGAAGATATTGGACTTAAGACCTATCTTCTCAATTGGGGCCCGTTTCAACTTGCAAATAGGATCCGATGCTTTTACGCATCACTTCCGCTCCCATTTGCGTCACTTCCGCATCTCCTAAAGAAGAAGTGTATTGGAGGAGACGGCTGGCGGAATGAGGCTGTGTGAGAATCTGCAGCATGCTGCAGATTCTCGGATCACTCCGCACAGCTCCATAAAATCAGCACGCAATGGAAACTGTTCCATTGCTGTGCATTGGTTACAGTACAGCCGTGGTGCAATGCGGCTATGTAGAAGCATCGCACCACGTGTAATGGAAACGGGCGCTTAGACAGAACTGCAGAGATTAATACCTTTGTGTGCTAAGTATAGCAAGATCCCTAGGTCTACACTGGTGATATACAGTGCTGCCCATAATTATTCATAACCCTGGCAAATTTTGACTTAAAGTTACTTTTATTCAACCAGCAAGTAATTTTTTTGATGGGAAATTACATAGGTGTCTCCCAAAATATAATTAGATGATGTACAAGAGGCATTATTGGGGGAGAAAACATTTCTCAACTTTTATTTACTTTTGAGCAAAAAGTGTCCAAAATTATATTCATACCCTTCACAATAATCAATAGAAAAGCCTTTATTAACTATTGAGACTTTGCCACCAGCAGAACCCAGATTCACCAGGATGGCCTTGGTGGTGATCCTTGGATTCTTTTTCACCTCTCTCACTATCTTCCTGGGCAGCACAGGTGTCACTTTTGGCTTCCGACCACATCCTCTGAGATTTTCCACAGTGCGGAACATCTTGTATTTTTTATTAATACTTTGCTCTGTAGCCACTGGAACTTGAAAACATTTAGAAATGGCCTTGTAGCCCTTTCCTGACTTGTGAGCAGCCACAATGCGCAGCTGCAGATCCTCACTGAGCTCCTTTGTCTTAGCCATGACTGTCCACAAACCAACTGCAGAGAGCTGCTGTTTTTCACCTGTTGTTGATTAAAACAGCTGTTCCCAATTAATCAGTGCAATTAGGATGTTTTAGAACAGCTTGGACTATTTGGAATGGTATAGAACTTTGGGGTTTCCCACAGACTGTGACAGTTTGTAAAAGGGTATAAATAATTTTGGACTGGACACTTTTTGCTCAAATGTAAATAAAAATTGAGAAATGTTTTGTTTTTTTTTTGTTTGTTTTTTCCGAAATAGTGCCTGTTGTACATAGTCTTATTATCTTTAGAGAGACACCTATGTCATTTCCCATCAAAAAAATTACTTGCTGGTTGAATAAAAGTAATGTTAAATCAAAATTTGCCAGGGGTAAGAATAATTATGGGCAGCACTGTATAATAAATAATGTAAAAAGTAAAAAAAATGAAAAAATAAAAAATAGTTACAAAAATACACATACACACACACACAAAACAAACTTGAAAATTCATTAGAAAAGGTTTAAAAAATCACCAAGAAAACAAATATGTTTTTATAGTAATGTCCTGTTTTGTGTATGGACTTCCACAGGAGCCGCCTGTTTGGCACTAGCATAAGCGTGTTTCTTTTATCAGCTTGTTTCCTGCTTATCTAGCCATTCGTCAGTATACAAGTCAACACCGTGCTCCTTTCTCAGTAAGGTCGCTGAGCAGGGGGACACTAACAGGTCTAGTACTCATCATTGCGGAGACAAGGCTATCACAAGAACACATCTATCAACACAAAGGTGAAATAGTTTGTCTCTCACGCACAAGAGGAATGGGAAAGCATTGTGCTAGTTAATGATTTTAAACTAACAATACCATTATCTTGGCAAAATTATTAAGTGAAACATGGCATGTTCCTAGATTAACACTTTATAAAGAGGAGTTGGACAGTACAATGAACGTGACAAACAAAGGGCCGATTCACTAATCCCTATGGTCTCCATTTTGCAATCCTTTGACTCAAATCAACCAGCGATCGCATTTGCCAATTAGCAACTGTTCCGTAAATCAAGAATATAATTTCTTAGTGAACAATTGATGATGACACAGTGCACACATGTGCATTATTGAGCACGTTACCCAGAAACATGCAGTACTGTAGAACGTGTGTTTGTGTAATGTGATCCATCACAGCACAATTGTATGGGCAGTGGGGTTACATGCAAGTGCAAAGACTTAAAGGCAGGGATGCTCGGGTAGTGCTTTTTATTACCCGCCCGGATCCGGATCCGGGTACCCAGATATCCGGATCCGGGTATCCGGATCCGACCTTGCGGATATCCGGATCCGATCCGGATATCCGACCAAATTACCCGCGGGTTCCCGACCTATTCGGGTATCCGGATAGAAAACTCGGAAGTGCCCTTTAAATAGCTTTAAAATGGTTTTTAGTGTAAATGATGCATGTAGCATCATGTTTTTTTAAAGGGAAATACTAATTAAATATTTGGTGGACATAAAATGAAAAAAAAAATCTGTCAATTAACATCTGGACTAGGTTCCAGACAGCGGTCGTGCAGCCCACATTGGCTATCATTCATAAAGCATTTCCGCATGCGGAAATGCTTAAAACAGCTGACTTTACCGACCACTCGGCAAAGTCAGCATTCATAAAGGCTCTTTCCGCATGAAAAAATGACACTACCGAGCAGAGTGATAAATCACCGCCTTGTGCGGTGATTATCGGAACAAATGTAGCAAAATGTTAATTCATGAAGATCACCGCAAGCGGTGTGAGGTCGGGAAGTACCGCTCACTCTGATGTGGCGATAACAATGTAAGTGAATGGAGACACACAGACCTCCCAGGCAGCTGCAGCGGAACACAGAGAAATGTATCAACTCGGCAGCTTCCGTGTCTCCGAAAGACTACCGCCTGCCTACCACCAGCCTAGGTCGGGGAATCTCCGCACTGCTACCGCACATGGATACATTTTTATGAATGCCCACCCAGAAGTCTAAAATACCGGCAGCTGGGTTTTCCCGCATTGATTCCCCTTACCGACAGCTCCTTTATGAATGATAGCTATTGTGTCCAAAGTCCAATCGCACAACTGGGACATGACAGTTTTCAGCCCAGACACCTCCAAAAAAATGACACCGCAATTGTGTTTTGGGTTGAATATAGGTGGCGGTATCAGCAGCAGTGGCCTGTGGCACCGTGGCGTCCAGATTGGGGAGGTGAAGATTCTCCTGCGGCCAGAATTGGATGCTGCGACTTTTCTCCCTGTGGCAGTGGGGGTTTGAGTGGTGCGGCTGGTGGTAGCGGCAGAATGATGTGGTGGGTCCCGCATTCCACGGCCACTGTCTGCAATGCTGATCCTTCTTGCCAAACCCACCGACGCATCCTCCTCCTCAGAGTCAGAGCTGACATCCCCATCCTGTGGATGGTAGTCACGGTCCTTCATCCCATCATCAACATCATACCCCCCATCCTCAAAACCCAGAACATCCTCCTCAAACTCCTTGCGGCTAACAGCCCTAAGTTCAATCGCAGCGCCTGGAGCGAAAAGCTTGCTGACTGAGGGTAGGCTGCCTGCTGGGGTCGACACTGACACGGCAGACCTTCTGAGGGTGGCTGTAATGTTGCTCCCTGTCCTCTTGCCCTTGCTGCCCCTCCCCCAGCTGCCGGTGCCAGCAGACATAGTACAACTTATATGTGATGATGTCACCAGATGATGTGGGGTACTTTTACTTTAATAAAATCGGGGTTGGACTTTACATCAAATCAGCACGGAGTGACAGACCGCAGAGTAGAGGACAGACAGTGCACACTGTGTTATGGTGGCGGCCTGGCGGGTACACATGGTGCGTTCCTGCACTCGATTTCCCGCTCGATTCCTGTCGACTCGATTATTTCCGACATGTCCGATTTGCGTTTTGATGGATCGTTAGGTCGATTTGGCATACTTTACATGCGAATCGACCTAACGATCCATCTAAACGCAAATCGGACATGTCGGAAATAATCGAGTCGACGGGAATCGAGCGGGAAATCGAGTGCGGGAACGCACCGTGTGTACCCGCCAGGCCGCCGCCATAACAACTAACTGCAGTACTAACTACAATACAATAACACAGTAAGCCTCCTATTCCCTATACTGTCCTGCTGGCCTACACAGACACAGACAAAGGCAGGACCTAACGGAGTGAATGAAAGCAAACAATTACAAGCTAGCTAGCTAAAAAAAACAATAGAACAATAGCGTAGTGAAGATGTTTAGCACTCAAAGCTTTAGGTTTATCACTGTATATAGCACTTGCTAAGCCAGCACTGGAACAAGTCTGTCACTGACCAGCCAGCCACACAAGCAAGGACGATCTGTCTCATCATGCCAGCCCTCCTTGATATACAGGGAGGCTGGCCAGGGTTCCCTTCTGTGATTGGGTGCCAGGACTTAGGCTGGTAGGCCTCTGATTGGCTCAATGAGGTCAGGTGGGGCTGGCTAGTGTTGGGAGAACAGTGTTCGCCACTGTTCGGGTTCTGCAGAACATCACCCTGTTCGGGTGATGTTCGAGTTCGGCAGAACACCTAATGGTGTTCGGCCAAACTGTTCGGGTTCAACCGAACTGCTCAATGGCCGGCCGAACAGGGCCCCTGTTCGGCCGAATACGGCCCTCCTATGGGGTCGCAGGCATAAGGGGGAGCATGCCCCGATCTCGGGGGGGGGGGGGGGGGTCGGAAATTCCCCCCACCCCCTCCGCTAGCGCTCCCCCCTCTGCCCGCTTCCCCATAAAAAAAGTTTAATGCAAGTTAAATAGTACCGGTGGCTGGCAGTGGAGTGAGAAGGAGAAGTCCGAGTAGGAGAGTGACGCGTTGAGGCCGGGCAGCGGGCGGTTCAGCGGTAGTACCCTTGTGGTACTTCCGCCCTTTCTCTGACCTCACGTCCTCTACGTGATGACGCATACGAGGGTACGCGTGACGCACGAGGGTACGCGTGACGCGTACCCTCGTATGCAGAGGACGTGAGGTCAGAGAAAGGGCGGAAGTACCACAAGGGTACTACCGCTGAACCGCCCGCTGCCCGGCCTCAACGCGTCACTCTCCTACTCGGACTCCTCCTCCTCACTCCACTGCCAGCCACCGGTACTATTTAACTTGCATTAAACTTTTTTTATGGGGAAGCGGGCAGAGGGGGGAGCGCATGTTCGGGGGTCCCATTGACTTCCATTGAGTTCGGGGTTCGGGCCGAACATCCAGGTGTTCGCCCAACACTAGGGCTGGCCAGGGTTCCCCTCTGTGATTGGTTGCTAGGGCTTCTGCTGGGAGCCCTCTGATTGGCTGAATGACATCATCTCCTTACTAGTTATACTATCCGGATCCGGATATCTGGAAGGATACCCGCGGGTATCCGGATTATGCAGCTAGCTATCCGGATAGAATCCAGATAGTGCTATCCGGATAGTGGCCCAGGTATCCGGATCCGACCCGGATAGAGGAAAAATAGTCGGATACCTGGGTTTACCCGGGTACCCGGATCCGGATGAGCATCCCTGCTTAAAGGACACCTGAAATAAGAGGGATATGGAAGCTGACATATTTATTTCCCTTTAAACGATGCAAATTGCCAGACTTAGGAAAATGTAATGATTCCTGGTGGTTGAGATTCCAGCTGCCAAGGTTCTGTAATGAGAGAGACCAGGAGCCCGATGGTGCAGTATCGTTAGGTAAAATGAGTATGAGTAGTAAAATATTACTCACAAGGGTGGGTTGCACTCCTGCAAGCATCAACAGAGCCTACAGGAAATTAACCGTTCCCGTTCGGTATCCCAGATCCGCTTGGCAGGTGCTGGTTGGTCGCTTTCCTTAGGTATTTGGACAAAGAGGCGCCCACAGCTGTGACTGCTACTGACTTGAGCACTTTGTTGTTGACCTGGGGAGGCAGGCCAGTACCCGTGAGACGCATTCTTTTTTGTGCATCGTTGAAACTTTTGTCCGTGTGGTTTGTCCATTTGTGGAGGTAAGGCCTGATTACTTCTATACCTTATGATTTAAGATCATTATATTCTGGGCACCTCCATCAAGTTCTCTCAAATTACCAGACTGTCCTGTTGATCCTTTGGGCTTGATTCACTAAACCATGATAACTTATATCACGGCCATTTTTCGTGGGCATTTTCGCGTTTGCGCGTGCAATCGTGAATTTTAAAGCGTGATAATTCGCAATTGCATGTGATAATTTGCGATCACGCGCAAATGCGAAAATGCGCACAAAAACGGCCGGGATAACAGTTATCACGGTTTAGTGAATCAAGCCCTAGATGTGAAAACCCCATAGAAATACAATTGCATCACGTTGTAATAAAGTGTCAAAGGGCCCTTAACCATAGACCCTGGACAAGCTTGCAGACCAGGTGTTTGACTGGCTTTGCCGCATGCTTCTTTCAGGTGTGTATTTCAGACACTACCTCCTGATGCATGAAAGATTAGCAGGATACCATGTTACTGAGATAGTTTAAAAGGAAATAAATATGGTAGCCTTCATATCCCTTTCACTTCAGGTGCTATCCAACATTCCCTTGTTCGTTGCAGTGCATTCCAAAATGTTATAATGTATTCTGGCATCCCAGTCTCCCCTGCAGTGTATTCCAGCTGTCTGGTGTCACCTGTAGTACTGTATATTTCATTATTCCAAGTACCCTCTGTAATCACTTCTGACTTTCCTGTGTCCTCTGCAGTGTATTCCAGCTTTTCAGTGTCCCCTGTAGTAATAGTAAGTAATAACTAATGCTATCCACCGGCTGTGGTTCATTTGCTGGGGGTTGAGGTGGCTAAGTGGGCCCAATCCTGTGCAAGGTTCAGAGCAGCGGCATACATTACCTTGCTTCAGCAAAGCGACACAGATTCCTTACTCCTCTCTTTGCTGTAACCTCTGTACAGCATATATCCTTGCAGCGCCCATCTGTGCTTGTCAAGTGATGTGCATCAAGAGCCACGAGTACAGCTGTACACCGGCTACAGTGAAGAGGAGAGTAAAGCTGCGTACTCACTGTTCGACATTCGAGATGTACCGAACGGTTCGCCGGCGAACGGTTCCAGGCGGACTTTGGGGGTTCGCGTTCGCCTGCAACAGGCAAACTTTTGCGGAAGTTCGATTCGCCCCATAATGCACTATGAGGGTCAACTTTGACCCTCTGCATCACAGTCAGCAGGCACATTGTAGCCATTCAGGCTACACTAAGCCCTGGAGCCCCACCCCCCTTATATAAGGCAGGCTGCGGCGGCCATTAGCCTCACTCGTGTGCCTGCTAGAGACAGACTAGGGACAGCTGCTGCAGACTTGTTCTTCTAGGGACAGATTAGTTAGGTTCTTGGCTGCTTAGCTTGCTCCTGGCTGATTGTTATTGCTTTTATAGCACCCCTCAATAGCTCTTTTCAGAGCTCATTCTGTACTTTTTTTTTCTGTGTGTCAAACTGACACTTTTGTTGCATGCACAGCCTTGCTAATTGATAGTGTGTGTGCCACTGCCAGCAGCCCAGCACATTCAGTGACTACCTGTGTGTGTGACAGGGAGCTGCACATTGTACTGCCCAGTACTGCATATACCCAGTACCTGTTGTGTTTACTTAACCCACCTCATCATTGCATATACCTAGCTTTGTGTTGAGTGAACCCAGCTCACTGCATCTAAGTACCTTTACTGTTCAGTGAACCCGGCTCACTGCATCTAACTACCTGTTGTGTTGAGTGAACCCACCTCACTGCATCTAAGTACCTTTACTGTTCAGTGAACCCAGCTCACTGCATCTTACCACCTGTTGTGTTCAGTGAACCCAGCTCACTGCATCTAAGTACCTTTATTGTTCAGTGAACCCAGCTCACTGCATCCAACTACCTGTTGTGTTCAGTGAGCCCACCTCACTGCATCTAAGTACCTTTACTGTTCAGTGAACCCAGCTCACTGCATCTAACTACCTGTTGTGTTGAGTGAACCCACCTCACTGCATCTAAGTACCCTTACTGTTCAGTGAACTCAGCTCACTGCATCTTACTACCTGTTGTATTCAGTGAACCCAGCTCACTGCATCTAAGTACCTTTATTGTTCAGTGAACCCAGCTCACTGCATCTTACTACCTGTCGTGTTCAGTGAACCCAGATCACTGCATCTAAGTACCTTTACTGTTCAGTGAACCCAGCTCACTGCATCTTACTACCTGTTGTGTTCAGTGAACCCAGCTCACTGCATCTAAGTACCTTTACTGTTCAGTGAACCCAGCTCACTGCATCTTACTACCTGTTGTATTCAGTTAACCCAGCTCACTGCATCTAAGTACCTTTACTGTTCAGTGAACCCACCTCACTGCATCTAAGTACCTTTATTGTTCAGTGAACCCACCTCACTGCATCTAAGTACCTTTACTGTTCAGTGAACTCAGCTCACTGCATCTAAGTACCTTTACTGTTCAGTGAACCCAACTCACTGCATCTAAGTACCTTTACTGTTCAGTGAACCCAGCTCACTGCATCTTACTGCCTGTTGTATTCAGTGAACCCACCTCACTGCATCTAAGTACCTTTACTGTTCAGTGAACCCAGCTCACTGCATCTTACTACCTGTTGTTCAGTGAACCCAGCTCACTGCATCTAAGTACCTTTACTGTTCAGTGAACCCAGCTCACTGCATCTTACTACCCGTTGTTCAGTGAACCCAGCTCACTGCATCTAAGTACTTTTATTGGTCAGTGAACCCAGCTCACTGCATCTTACTACCTGCTGTGTTCAGTGAACCCAGCTCACTGCATCTAAGTTCCTTTATTGTTCAGTGAACCCAGCTCACTGCATCTTACTACCTGTTGTGTTCAGTGAACCCAGCTCACTGCATCTAAGTACCTTTATTGTTCAGTGAACCCACCTCACTGCATCTAAGTTCCTTTATTGTTCAGTGAACCCACCTCACTGCATCTAAGTACCTTTACTGTTCAGTGAACCCAGCTCACTGCATCTAAGTACCTTTACTGTTCAGTGAACCCCGCTCACTGCATTTAAGTACCTTTACTGTTCAGTGAACCCAGCTCACTGCATCTTACTACCTGTTGTATTCAGTGAACCCACCTCACTGCATCTAAGTACCTTTACTGTTCAGTGAACCCAGCTCACTGCATCTTACTACCTGTTGTATTCAGTGAACCCAGCTCACTGCATCTAAGTACCTTTATTGTTCAGTGAACCCAGCTCACTGCATCTTACTACCTGTTGTGTTCAGTGAACCCAGCTCACTGCATCTAAGTACCTTTATTGTTCAGTGAACCCACCTCACTGCATCTAAGTATCTTTATTGTTCAGTGAACCCACCTCACTGCATCTAAGTACCTTTACTGTTCAGTGAACCCAGCTCACTGCATCTAACTACCTGTTGTGTTGAGTGAACCCAGCTCACTGCATATACCTAGCATCCCCCTGAGATGGACAAAATGGACAAACCAGGTAGAGGAAGAGGTAGAGGCAGACCCAGAGGAAGGCCACCAGGCACCGGCAGGTCTGTGCGAGGTGGAGTTGCTGTGATTTCTTGCGGACCTGGCCCAAAATACAGTGCTCAGAAGAAGGCAAGTGCCATCACTTCCCAGGATCAGGACGTGCTTGACTATTTAACACAGAACACCTCATCTCCCGCAGCCACCAGCGCTACAACAAGCACCACATCTGCTGCATTTGACACTTCGCAGGAGTTGTTTGGTGGTGGTGGTGAAATCACTGATTCACACCCACTACTGCAACAACAAAAAGAAGGCACAGGTACACCACCTCATACGTCTGAGTTAGGTGGCGATAGTATGGACGTAATGTGTGAGGAGGGGGATGATGAACCACCTTAAGTTGGTGCAGTTGAGGAGGTGTCTGAGGAAAGCTAAGCTGGCCAGGAGGATTATGATGACGATTATACGGATACCACATATATTCCCGGTAGAGGAGATGACCATGGGGACAGTTCAGAGGAGGAGTCAGAGAGGAGTAGGAGGAGATGACTCCATGATAGAAGCAGAGGGAGCTCATCCTCAGAAACAGCTGGGGGCAGTGTCTAGGGCCATGTATCGCCAGCTATGGCCAGCCAGCCAGCCAACATGCCCTTCAACGTCAGCTGCTGATGCCACCGTAGCGCCATCACCTCAGGGGGGCTCAGCGGTTTGGAAATGTTTCCACGTGTGTGTCTCAGATCGGAGCAAAGCCATCTGTTGTCTCTGCCAGCAAAAATTGAGCCGTGGAAAGGCCAACTCTTACGTAGGGACAAGTGCCTTACGAAGGCACCTAGAGAGAAGGCACAAACAGCTATGGCAAGAACACCTGAGGAAAAGCAGCACCCCTCAAAAGACAAGCCACCCTCCTTCTCCTCTTCCTCCTTCAGGTGCATCGTCTTCATCCACTTTCTCCCTTGCACCTTCACAGCCACCCTCCTCCACACCGCCTCTTCCCTTCAGCGGTTCCTTCTCCTCTGTCCACAGCAGTACCCAGCTGTCCGTGAAGGAAGTATTTGAGCATAAGAAGCAAATGTCTGCCAGTCACCCTCTTGCCCGGCGTCTGACAGCTGGCGTGGCGGAACTATTAGCTCGCCAGCTATTACCATACAAGCTGGTGGAGTCGGAGGCTTTCCATAAGTTTGTGGCCATTGGTACACCGCAGTGGAAGATACCAGGCCGCAATTATTTTTCACAAAAGGCCATACCCAAACGGTGCCGTGCAGTTGAGAGGCAAGTGGTGTCATCTCTGGCACACAGCGTTGGGTCAAGGGTCCACCTGACCACGGATGCCTGGTCTGCCAAGCACGGGCAGGGCCACTACATTACATACACAGCCCATTGGGTCAACCTGGTGACCGATGGCAGCAAGCAGGGAGTACATGGCTGCACAGCGGACTGACTTATCACACCTCCACGGCTTGCAGGCAGGCCTCCAGCCACCTCCTCTCCACCTGCTACCACCGCTTCGCTGTCGTCATCCTCCTCCTCCTCCTTGGCTGGTGCCGCGATCTCCTCTCCAGCTACACAGCCCCAGCACCCCAGGGCCTATGCTGCATGCCAGGTACGACGGTGTCACGCAGTGTTAGAAATGTCTTGCCTGAAAGCGGAGAGTCACACTAGAGCAGCTCTCCTGGCTGCTCTTAACAAACAGGTGCAGCAATGGCTGACCCCGCACAAGCTTGAGATCGGCAACGTGGTGTGTGACAATGGCAGCAATCTCATTGCTGCGTTGAATTTGGGAAAGCTGACACACATACCCTGCATGGCACATGTGCTGAATCTGGTCGTGCAAAGATTTGTGTCCAAGTACCCAGGCTTAGAGGACATCCTGAAGCAGGCCAGGAAGTTGTGTGGGCATTTCAGGTGCTCTTGCGGACATTCAGCGTAGAAACAACTTGCCGGTGAGACGCCTGATTTGCGATAGCCCGACTCGCTGGAATTCCACCCTGATGATGTTAAATGGCCGTAGACTATAGTAGGGACATCGGATGATAACTACAGTGTAGTAGGAATCCTACCGTGAGCTCCAACAGAATAGTTAGTAACATGACTGTAGTTTCTATAAAGCACAAGGGAAGATGTCAGCATTGTATAAATGCATAATAATCACAATTAACTCTGTATTTTTATCTTTTGCTTGCGTAAATTTTTTTTTAACAAAATGATCTGTTTCCTTTACTCATTAAACATGTTTTATTGAGTATAAATTATTATTTTATTATTTCCAAGTGACAAATAACAGTGCCATAAAATCTTGATGTGTGGGACTCCTGGAGGTGTCTCAGCTACTGTATAAGCTTTTTATAACAGCATCTGATTCTCTCCTGCTATCTGTGCATAAACAACCCACGCTATGTTCCTGAATATATTAAATTCCTGCTGAAATTTTCACATTTTTGTTGAAGCTAACACTACTTGGAGTGCTAAAGAAAGTCAATAAAGCAAAAATTAAAATAGAGTTTATGAATAAAAGCTGACTATATTCTGGCAATTTCTAAAGTTAGTTAAAGTGTACCAGAGACCTCGATATACAACGATTTTTTATTTAACCGGGGCTTCCTCCAGCCCAGTGGTGCTCACCGCCAGGTCGTGATCACGCTTACGCGTGGATTCACGACCATTTTGACGCATTCCGCCTCGGACACGCTAAGCCGTGAATAGATTTTCAACCACGAAAATCTGCTTCGGCTTCGCGTGAATGCGGACAGAAATCCGCATTCACGCTCGTGAAACCCGGCACTGAAGTCGTGATTAGCGGAAATGCGTCAAACTATGCGGAAGTGACACATTGCAGGCCAATCAGAGGGCCCCAGCCAGGCCCTAGCAACCAATCACAGGAGGGGAGCTATGCCCTCCCCTCCTGAATATAAAGCGGCGGCCATGATGGAAAAGCTCTGTCCTTGCTAGACTGTGGTGCTTAGAGGATTATCTCCAGGCCATTGTTGTTTGAGCAAGTGCAATTTATTGTGTTAAAAACAAAGCGTTTTTTTTGCTAACACTGCTCTTATACTGTACACAGTTAGCTAGTCAGTGAGTGATTGCTGTAGTTAGTTGTAGTCAGTGTAGTGTAGTGGGAGTGTGGGAGTCTAGTGATTATTTAACTGTGTGTAGTGCAGGCAGGTTCAGTGCTTCAGTGTAGTCAGTGTAGTGGGAGTGGGGATTATCTGTGTGTAGTGCAGGCAGGCAGGTTAGTGCAGCTGCAGTGTTCACTTGTATATTCCAGTGACAGTTATACACTTGTACTATTTGCAGGCAGCCAGTCACACCGCCGGCGCCGCCACTCTCTGCCAGCGCTGTTCATTCATTCTGTCACTGACCTTGTGCCATGCCCAGTGCCCACTGCTCGTTTGCTGGCATATAAGCATCTCATTACACACTTGTATATTATTTCAGTGACAGTTATACACTTCACTTGTACTATTTGCAGGCAGCCAGTCACACCGCCGGCACCGCCACTCTCTGCCAGCGCTGTTCATTCATTCTGTCAGTGACCTTGTGCCGTGCCCAGTGCCCACTGCTCGCTCGCTGGCATATAAGCATCTCATTACACAGTTTGACATCCTTGTGTGCCCACTGCATCCTTCAGTGACCTAGTTGTATATCCAGTGCCCACTGCTGTGCCCACTGCATCCTTCAGTGACCTTGTACTGTGCCCACTGCATCCTTCAGTGACCTAGTTGTATATCCAGTGCCCACTGCTGTGCCCACTGCATCCTTCAGTGACCTTGTACTGTGCCCACTGCATCCTTCAGTAACCTAGTTGTATATCCAGTGCCCACTGCTGTGCCCACTGCATCCTTCAGTGACCTTGTACTGTGCCCACTGCATCCTTCAGTGACCTAGTTGTATATCCAGTGCCCACTGCTGTGCCCACTGCATCCTTCAGTGACCTTGTACTGTGCCCACTGCATCCTTCAGTGACCTAGTTGCATATCCAGTGCCCACTGCTGTGCCCACTGCATCCTTCAGTGACCTTGTACTGTGCCCACTGCATCCTTCAGTGACCTAGTTGTATATCCAGTGCCCACTGCTGTGCCCACTGCATCCTTCAGTGACCTTGTACTGTGCCCACTGCATCCTTCAGTGACCTAGTTGTATATCCAGTGCCCACTGCTGTGCCCACTGCATCCTTCAGTGACCTTGTACTGTGCCCACTGCATCCTTCAGTGACCTAGTTGTATATCCAGTGCCCACTGCTGTGCCCACTGCATCCTTCAGTGAACTTGTACTGTGCCCACTGCATCCTTCAGTGACCTAGTTGTATATCCAGTGCCCACTGCATAATTTTTTTGGCCAGCACTATGACGCTGTGCTGCTACTACTACCACCAGTATGTTGCCATGGTCCTTCTGTGCTGCTGAATTGACCACCCGCATTGTCCTCCTCCTCCTGACTCACTCGCTTCCACCAATGTACTCTGTCTGTGTTCACATTGCCCGGGTCACCGGGTGCATTTAATTTTTTGGCCAGCACTATGACGCTGTGCTGCTACTACTACTACCAGTATGTTGCCGTGGTCCTTCTGTGCTGCTGAACTGACCGCCCGCATAGTCCTTCTCCTGACTCAGTCGCTACCACCACTGCACTCTGCGTTCACACTGCCCGTGTCCACTGACAACTCTGCTGCGATGTCATTGCTAATTGCTGCAAAAAAAAAAAAAAAATTACAAAAACCTCTCTGGGGCCTTTTTGGCGTCAGCCACTCATCCTCCTCCAGCGGTACCTTAGCCGCCTAGTGCCATTGGAACTCGCCTTCACCTCTTTGATTGCTTAACGCGTATATCCCTTTTAAAAACCACGTATTACCAATTAATAGCCCTATTTACAGTGGTGATTTGTCTTTAAAAGCCATTAACCACCCTGGCGTTCTGATTAAATCGCCAGGGTGGCTGCGGGAGGGTTTTTTTTAAATAAAAAAAAAACTATTTCATGCAGCCAACTGAAATTTGGCTGCATGAAAGCCCTCTAGAGGGCGCTCCGGAGGCGTTCTTCCGATCGCCTCCGGCGGCCAGAAGTAACACGGAAGGCCGCAATAAGCGGCCTTCCGTGTTTCGCTTACCTCGTCGCGACGTCATGGACGTCAGCCGACGTCCTGACGTCAGCCGCCTCCGATCCAGCCCTTAGCGCTGGCCGGAACTGTTTGTTCCGGCTACGCTGGGCTCGGGCGGCTGGGGGGACCCTCTTTCGCCGCTGCACGCGGCAGATCGCCGCGCTGCAGTGGCGATCAGGCAGCACACGCGGCTGGCAAAGTGCCGGCTGCGTGTGCTGCTTTTTATTTCATTAAAATCGGCCCAGCAGGGCCTGAGCGGCAGCCTCTGGCGGTGTTGGACGAGCTGAGCTCGTCCAGACCGCTCAGCTGGCAGAAAATCCGCGTGGTTGCGTGGACGCGGACGAAAATCCGCATGCGGCGGGGCCGAATGCTGATTTTTTTTTGCAACCACGCGGATTGCCGAATTCGTGGATGAGGCACATCCGAGCACCCCTGCTCCAGCCCCATAAGCACGGATGCATCCCTCGCTGTCCTCCCATGGGCCTCCGTTCATCCGCAATCAGCCTCGGCAACTGGCTCAGTTGCATCAGTCGGGGTCTTCTGCGCATGCACGGGTGGTCCATTTTCAAAAATATTGCCATTTTTAAAATGGAGGTTGTAGAGTTCCACCGATCACAGTGGACAAAGAGGGAGAGGTGAAAGAGATTAAGGAGTAGACTACACGGAAGGTAAGTATGACTTGTGTAAATTTATTTTGACTGTTCATTTCCAGTTCATGTTCACTTTAAGTAAATCAGTGCACAAAATGTGATAATAAGATGAATGTAATTAAATATATTATGGTGCAGATTCACAAAACAACAGTAAAAGGTAGGTACGCACATAGCATGCGTAAATTTTACCAGCGTTTATGTGAACTACATAATGGTCCAGGGGCGTAACTAGAGGGGAGCAGTCCCTGCGACTGCAGGGGGGCAGAGCTGTAAGGGGGCCCGAACTGCTACTTGTCTCCCTCTAATAAATGGGTCCATCATTTGAATTTTTGTGGCTACACTTGATATAAGTGTGAAAATCATGACAGCCACACTTGTTTTATGACCCTTGCGAGATGGGTATCTCCAGCTAGTGCTGGGTCAGCCACTGATCCACCTGTTTGTTAAGAGCAGCCAAGAGAGCTGCTCCAGTGCGACTCTACGCTTTGAGGCAAGACATGTCTAAGATGGTGTGACACCGTCGTACCTGGGGAGTTGGGGCTGTGTAGCTGGAGAGGAGATTGCAGCACCAGTGGAGTTGAACTGTCACTCAGCCAAGGAAGAGGAGGATGACAACAGCGAAGAGGATGTAGCAGGAAGAGAGGAGGTGGCAGGAGGCCTGCCTGCAAGCCGTGGAGGTGTCACAAGTTGGTCCGCTGCACAGCCGCGTACTCCCTGCTTGCCATCGGTCACCAGGTTGACCCAATGGGCTGTGTAAGTAATGTACCTGTCCTGACCGTGCTTGGCAGACTTGTCAGAGGTGCTCTGCTTGCTATAACTGAATTGCTGTTGTTTATCCCCTGCTTATTGCCTGAAGAAGTGGGCTGTGCCCGCGAAACGCGTTGCATCTTTGGGGTATTTTCAATAAATGTGTATATCTATACATTTACAGTCCTTGGTGTCTGCTTTAACGGAGGCGAGTCCACCACTTCCTCCCAGCAATTTTTTAAAAATTGTATGTACTTTTATCCTTCTGGCGCCTCTGTTCACCTACCAATATATTCTACTCCTTAAGCTGCAATTTTTGTATTCACCTGAGGAAGCGGGCCATGACATGTGAAACGCGTTGTCAATTTTTGAACAGCTATTTCTCCAGTTGAATCTGTATCTTCTGGAGAGGTAAGTGATTACCTCTTATTTACATGTTATGTCTTAAAGCTCTTAAGGTCTTAAAACACCAATGTATTATCGGCGCCTCCACCCCATCTTTCTATCAATCAGACCTCCTTAGTAGGTAATAACTTTACAGCCAGGACCTGGAGCACCGAGCGGGGACGATTAATTCCCCCCAGGCTTATATGGTGGTTGCAGGAATCATATATACTTTTGTCTCCCTATACCTAATGTTACTGTACCATTGCCTCCTGGTCTCTCGCTACATGTCATTTAGGTGCTCTTGGTTGCTACAAGAACCACAGAAACTCTTCTATATTTCTTTTTAAGCTATACACATTGCCGTTCTATTGATCCTCTGCCTGTAAGGCTATGTTTACAGTCATGCATTGCAGTGCGATGTACTGCACCATCTATGCCACATTCACCTTCCGGCAGGTGCAGTATAACTGTATGCAATGCAACATGGGGATAACATGTGGCGCCGCTTTCCCATTCCATTGCATTGCTGCTGTTACAGGGAAATACACATGCACTGAGAACCAAGCCTAATACCTCTAGCTTCATACCCTAAACAAGCATGCAGATGAGCTGTTTCTGACTGAAGATTGACTAGATTAGCCACATGCTTGTTTCAGGTGTGTGATCTAACCACTACTGACAGAAAGATGGGCAGGACTGCCAGGCAACTGGTATGCTTAAAATGGAAATTAGTATGGCATCCTCCATGTGCCTTTTACTTCAGGTTCCCTTTAACCTCAAATAAAGTAAGTTCTGTATATGAGTTTCCTGAAGCACAGAGTAGCAATGATGCTCTTGCTACTGTCACTACACATAGGAGAAGGTAAACAAAACTAATATATATGATGCTGTATGTATAGCTGCTATGTACACAAGCAATCAAGTGCACTTATTAAGTGATAAGCAGTTTTTAGTTAAAGTGGACCCAAATTAAAAATACAAGATTTTAGAAATAAAATCTATTTTCTAAATTATAATAATAAATAGCAGGCTTTTTTCAGCTGCATGATGACAAATATAAAATATTTTACATTTATTGGAGGAACCCCTCCTTTCCTTTCATATTGCCGGGACAGATTCCGGCAAACTGGTGGAGTAGGTGCTGTCTGGCAATGGAGGAATTGCTAATGGCTGCCTCCTGTATAACCCTAGTTATGAAAAGAGAAGGATGAAAAGCATGCACTGAAATGCTCATAGGCTTGAAGGAGTGTTTATTTCTTTGTATGTGTCAGAGTGGTGTAACTAAATATTTTGAATTGATAAAATGTTTGGTTTGGGTCCGCTTTTAACACTTACAAAATATAGACATATATTAAAAGCTAAAAATAATACAGTATTAAATATGCAAAGTCAGACACCTACTTGACTGTCTGTGTGTGTCTCCTGGTGTAAGGTGTAATAATTTTGAAAAGTAACTCCATAGTTCCATTTACACCCAGCTTCTCACCAATGGGCACTGTGCAAAAAAAAAGTTTGTTTAGTAAATATGCATATATAATTTATATATGTATAACAATACAACAACAATTACAGAACTAGCAGGTTTGTGTTTGTTTGTGACACTAAGGCTAGGTTCACATTGGGAGCCAAAACTCAGCGGAGGGGAAAAGTTCCTTGTTCATACATAAATGTTGGCTGGATTATAACTACTGGTGATTACTTTGTGATTACAGTATATGTTTGTGAGACTAAAAGAAGAAAATATTTGAAATGCTTTTTCCAATTTTGAGAATATATTTGTGAAAATACATTGTATTTTTGCAATATAGTCAAAGGGAACTTGATTTTCTTTATCAATGCGAAAATAAAAAATCTTTTAAAGCAAAAAAACGCAAAAAAGTGAAAATCATGAATGTTTTATACAATTATTTTCAAAGACATTTTTGCTCGAAAATGTATGTGAAAAGAATATTGGTGTTTTCACTCATCACTAATAAGAACAATAGGAGGTAAACAATGAGTTGCAGGCGTAGAAGAAAATAGTCATGCTTCCTGTAATGATGCAGCTGCAGAATGATACATCCTGGACTGCATCACCTGTACTTGTGTAGTCCAATGAAGGTGCACAGGATTGCTGCTGACTGCTGCTAGAGATGAGAAGGCTGGAGGGGTGCATTATATTATTGCACTTCAACAAAAATATGGTGTTTCTTCTTTGGCAGGAACCATAGAAAATGGATGACAGGGCACCATTTGTGGGGCACACTGTCTAGTTATCATGTTTGGGGGTACATGGTGTTTAACTGTATTTGAGAGGACAGTCTGCTAAATTATGTTTGGGGAGGACACATACTGATTTATTATATTTATTATATTATATTTATTATATTATATTGTTCGGGGCAACACACTAACTAAATATGCCTAATTATGTTTTTTGAAGGATACAGAATACCTAATTATGTTTGCGGGGAGTCAAGGTGGGACATTGAGGTACATTTATAAACCTCAATATGCTGTCTAATAATATTGTTTGGGTGTACACAATGCCTTATTAATTTCTTCAAAGGGATTTGCTGTGTATTCATGGTTTTGTTTTTTGTTGTTTTTTTGGGGTGAGGAGGGAGGGTTTGGGGGGTTGCCTTATCTTATTTGGAGGAACATGTTGCCTCATATTTTTATTTATGTAGGACACTCTGCCTAATATATTTTTTTTGTGGCGGGGGCCTCTACCTAATAATGTTTTGGGGGGAACATGCAGACTAATTCTATTATTTGGGTCACATGGTGTCTAAATAGTTTATTTGTGAGGGCATAATAACTGATTATGCTGTTTTTTATGACATGATTCCTAATTATGCTGTTTGGGTGGAATGGGACCTGTTGACTTATTATGTTGTCTGGGTAACAGGGTGCCTTAATATGTTGTTTAGCAGCCATAATGACTAATTATGCTGCTTTGGGAGGGAAGCTGCCTTATTTTTTGGGACGCATGCTGCTAATTATGTTGTTGTTTGGGAGGACATGAGCATGTTTGTATGATGGTTAAGGCCTATTTTTTTTTTCTTTGAGGGGAGGTGGCTCTATCCAAAACTTTGCTGAGTTGGTCACTTATTTCAAGCTGCCTCAGTGATAAACACACATACATTTTTGGCCCACAATCTGTGGTGATCCCACCTACTTTTGCCATAACAAGGCACACAATTTCCCTTTCACAGGTGCCTAGATGTACCCTGGATCTTCTGAAATCCTAGCAACGCCCCTGGGGAACTATAAGGGCAATAAGGAGCCGGAGCCAGGTTTTTAACATAGGTTATACCAGACTGTAATTATTCTTCCACCTTCAAATACAACTTCACTGTGATAACAATTTGAGTGGGAAAACGGATTTGTATAAATGTCCGTGTATAACAGCCCATTAAAGTGTTGCATATTTAGAATTAAATGACTTCCAGCATTACATTTTACTTAAGTTTACCACTACTAAATGTACTCTTCAGTGAGAGCTAAGAACTATATGTTCCCTCTAGTGCTGGTCTACAATAAATCCCCTTCATCAGTTGCGTTGGAAGGCTTCCAGAGTCTGTTTGAGACACTTAAACATTAGAGTGCATTAGTGCAGCACAGCCCATATCTCATCATCTCCTCTGGCTTGTCAGGTGACTGCCAAATAATTTTGCTGATGATAACATTTGGAAATGTAGTGCGAGCTTATTTTAACAAAGGCAGATGTCAGAAAACAATTAATTAGAGAAGCTGGGATGCACTCAGCCTCTTCTAAAAGAGAGATGCACTTGCCATCAGGCATCATCATAAGCCCAACAGTCTGACACAGGCAGCTGACACACAGCATTGATCACCAGTAAATGCTCCTGCTGACCTCTTCGCACATTGTCTGTGTATGCAGTGTCTGGCTCTTGGAATCATTCAACAATATACCAGTAGCACTTAATGAAGATAGGTATAATGTTGCTTTAATGCTTTTCACCTGCTTGCTTGATAATTGTACCCAGTGTTAAAATCCACTCATTGTTGCTGGCAGCTGGTGAGTTCAATCACCAACCCATTATTTATATGCCACAGAGGTGCCACTAATGAGGTATCTGCACTTGGGATCATAAATCTATGTGCAAATTATAGATTAATGTCACTATCATTTTGGATCAGTTTTCCAGCAATACAGACACACTTAATAGTCACTCTTCCAAGCAGCGTGTACTGTCCTGTCCTGATCTGTTAGAATGTGTATTTAGCAACAACGGTCTAATATATATATATATATATATATATATATATATATATATATATATATATATATATATAACAGGTAAGATGCATTACCAGCTACAACCACAGGGTGTGCAGTGTTTCAGTAGCAATGTTCTTACTACATGTGTGTCTGTGAAGTGATCTGTGAATTATGAAAAAAACAAACTTGTGTTCTTGGTGTGTATTCGCCAAGAGTTGTTAGCCATGACTAATCTGTTTCTAGTGCATTCTACATTGCTGTGCACTAAGATTATAATAGCCTTCTATCAAGATCCAATGTGGTGGATTGATACAGAGGCAATAGTAGATGCCAGGGGATGGTAGTACTGTGACCTGTCACCCAAAACAATTACAGAAGTAGGCAAAAAAAAGTCTGCCTTTAGTCCATACCTTTAAGCTACCACTATCAGCAGCTGTTACAAACCCTACCCTATATAGGTCTTAATTCAATTCTCTTGTCTTCTGAGTTTTCTCATCTTATCTACAAAAAAACTTATCAAAAACTAGCAAATTAAAAAATACTAAATATTTGGTCAGTGCGGAAACCTGGAATAAGAAGACTCAGAGAAGTTGCAAGGGTTGTTTCCCAACAGTTACACCCCTGGTTACGTAGACAGCAGTGCTGTCTTGTAGTTCCAGGCCTCAGAGCTCGTTTACCACTAGCTTTTATTCGGATGGAGTTTGTACTCTCTTCCTGCTCTTGCTCTGTTTTCCTCCTACATCCTAAAAACTTACTAACCAGTTAATTGGAATATCTTAATTTTCCCTCCTAACTCATGAATTTTTTGCATCTCATTGATAAACCCTTCTTATCAACTTGCAGGTTAGAAGTTTTAGCATTGGAAACTTCTAAAGAAAAAAACTAGAAAGATTATACTTGGCTGAAATGGAGAATACACGTGGCATAAGCAAAACCTACTTTTTCGTAGAGTTTCCTGTCTATTTTTCTTTGTGAGATGCCTGGAAGGCAGAGAAGCCAACTGCCAAAATGTATTTTGTCAGCTCTGTGTAAACAATTGTCCTGTCACTATCCTGAGAAAATTAATACAATAGACTATGATGTTTACCCTACTCATGAAGGGTAGCTTTTAAAGTGTTTTGTGACTAATGTTTTAAAGTTAACTTTAATGAAGGAGTAAAAGGGCACTGGAGACCTATAAATAAACTTTCAGATAAAACAAATTAAATGGTAAGGCCACTGGGTATCTTATGCTTCCGCTATAGTATGTAGTATTGCTAAAAGGTTGTAAATATAATTCACTTTTTAAAATACTTTCCAACCCCCTTATGTGTCCCACTCCCCACCCCTTAGATTGTAAGCTTATTTTGCAGGGTCCTTCTCCCTGTGTGCTCCTCTCCGCCATCGAATGGACTCAGTGGGCCAATTCACCTTTTCTCCATGTTTTCTCCAAGGTGATATATATTCACATCTTATCAATAAATGCATTTTTAGCCACCAGCCAGCAAGAAAATACTCAGAATAATTTTGACTGAACTTTTTCATCTACTTTTTGGTACTTTTTTTAATTGCAGAGTGCTGAAAAGTTATTCAAACAGAAGACAAAAAATTATCTCCTAGGAGAAAAAATAAGAGAAAAAGTGAATTGCATCAGGCCCAGTGGCCCGTATGCAGTTATCTTTTTCTCCTGAGTTTTCCCCTAAATTATATTTTCATACTTTGTCAATAAAAACACCTTTCAACCAACAGTAAACAATAAAAAATAATTTTAATAGTACTTTTTCACCAACTTTTTGGTCCTTTTTTCAATGCAAAGTGCTGAAAAGTTATTTTAAAGAAAAGATGAAAAATAAACTCATGGGAGAATAATAATATTGCACTCATAGAAATGTAATGACATGGCTAAAATACTAGATACACGATTGTTTAAGAGATGTTGGCCCTTAATGAGTCAATATGAAGGTGGCAAATACATTTAAAGTTAAAGAACGTTCTGACAGGCCACACAGTGTACTGAGAGACAATGTACTAGGTATATAACAGTACTGTATAGAAAGCAGAATCACCAAAGTCAATACACACCACTGGACGCGTATACTTGAACAGCGTAGATACAAGGCGTCATATATTCATGCTTGGCCAGGTTTCTCCTTAATAAACTCAAGGTGACATCGGTAGCCTCCAACTTTTGGGCCTTTTCTCCAAAGCGTCCATCTAAAAGATCATAAAGCACATCTTTATTTCAAGCCTACAGGTGGTGTCTAAGAAAAAAGTCGTTATGTGATTTGTGATCAGATCGATACAGGGGGTCATTTTATTTAAATTGCACCTCAAAATTTGCGCATACATGTGTGTGCTTAAATTGCGCCTCACATGGTAATGTGAGATTTTTCAGCTGGTAAGCTGTGATGTTAAGAGCTGATTTGAAACAAACTAGTGTTGTCCCATGTTATCAACAAATTGTATGGATATTTCCCTGAGTTTCAGCAGATTTTTTTTTTAGAAGTATCCTATCTCTTTGGGTTTAGCATGCCTAACATACAAGCATCTTTCTATCTCTCAGCTATGGATAAAAAATCATTACAATGTAATTTAATTGACCCAAACACACACTAGTAAATTCTTGAATTGAATAGTGCTTTGTTCAGCAACTTCTATCAATCATTGAGCTGCTTTTGCATTTGTTAAACATGGCTACTAGACCAAAGCGACAACATCTGCTCAGTTATATAGTCTTTACTAATATACAGGCATTGGGCTTGATTCACTAACCGGCACTAAGTGTTAGCGCCGGAGTAAAAAAGACTTTTCCGGCGCTAAGCCAGTTAGTGTGCCTTATCTGAGGTTAGTGTGCCTTATCTGAGTAAAGGTACCCATACACTCGTCAGATTGGCAGCAGATAGATAAGAAATGCATCTGATGATCTATCTGATGCGTTTTTAGAACATTTTTTACCAGGATAGAATTCCAATAGATTTCAGTTTGAAATCTATTGAAATTCGATCTGATGGCATTTTTTTGCCATCAGATTTCCATTAAGGCCAATGCAAACTGATAAGCAATCTCATCAGATCGACCTAAATTTTCCACCTTGCCAATTCAATGGAAATCCATCGAAATCGATCGAAATCGGCCATCGAACGGTCGATTGGCCAACCGATTTGCAATCGATCTATCGATCGATCGGGATCGATCGGTCGGCCAGAAAATCGGCTGAGTGTATGGGCCCCTTTAGTGTGCCTTAAGTAGCTTTGTGCACACTAAATAGCTTTGTGCACACTAAAAGATGGACAAAGCTACATCACAAACTGCAGATAAGGCACACTAACCTCAGATAAGGCACGCTAACCTCAGATAAGGCACACTAACCTCAGATAAGGTTAGCGCTGTAGTTTGTGCCCACTAAGTGATAAGGCACACTAACCGGCTTAGTGGCGGTTAGTGAATCAAGCCCATTGTGTGCAGGGTAGAGATGGCCCGAACGGTTTGCTGGCGAACGGTTCCCGGGAAACTTCCAGGGTTTGCAATCGCGGAGAACCGCAAAATTTTCCGGAAGTTTGGTTCGCCCCCATAGTGCATCATGAGGATCAACTTTGACGCTCTACATCACAGTCAGCAGGCACATTGTAGCCAATCAGGCTACACTCCCTCCTGGATCCACTTCCCCCGCCCCCTTATAAAAGGCAGGCAGTGTCAGGCTTCAGACTCACTCGTGTGCCTGCATTAATTAGAGAAGGAAAAGCTGCTGCATACTCTCATAAGGAAAGCTTAGTTAGGCTCTTGTAGGCTTCTTAGCTTGCTCCTTGCTGATTCTTATTGCTAAAATAGCACCCCTCAACAGCTCTTGTTCTTGTGATCTTTTTTTTTTTTGTGTGGCCCACTGGCACTTGTGTTGCATAGACAGCCTTGGTAATTTCTACTGTGTGTGCCACTGCCAGGCCCAGCACATTCAGTGATTACCTGTGTGTGTGACAGGTGCACATTGTAATACCCATCACTGCATATACCTACCTGTTGTTCACTGTGCACCCACCTATCTACTTGAGCACACGCAGTGTCACTGTGCCTGTCCGGTACCTGTCTGTGTGGGACACGTGCACATTGTAATACCCATCACTGCATATACCTACCTGTTGTTCACTGTGCACCCACCTACCTACGTGAGCACACGCAGTGTCACTGTTCCTGCTCGGTACCTGTGTGTGTGTGACAGGTGTACATTTGTAATACCCCTCACTGCATATACCTACCTGTTGTGTTCAGTGCAACCACCTACCTACGTGAGTGCACACAGTGTGATATACCTCTCCGTGCATACCTGTTAACTGCACATGTGTGACTGCACATTGTATTACTCAAGTCAGTGCATACCTTTCACTTCATCCCCCCCTGATATGGACAAAATGGACAAAACAGGTAGAGACAGAGGTAGAGGCAGACCCAGAGGAAGGCCACCCGGCAGGTCTGTGCGAGGTCGTGGTTTTGTAATTTCGTGCGGCCCTGGACCAAAGTACAGTGCTCAGAAGAAGACATGTCCCATCAAATTTGATCAGCTGGACAGTCACTGTTGTTGTATCATTTAGCTACCACAGCCCGGTGACCATATGGGCTTGAAAACCGCCATGGTCTGCACTCTCGGCATGGTGCACACCAGTCCAGCATGGCCTTCACTATACAAACAGCTGTTTGCGGTGTGTTACACAGTGAGTTTGGTGTGTCACTGTGAAGCAGTACTCTAATTACACTCCCTGATTGATGTATACACATGCAAGATGTTTTAAAGCACTTTAGGCCTGCAATTTAGCATTCAATTTGCGTCCAATCCAGATTTTTGCCTCCCCATTGAAGTCTATTGCGGTTCACGAAAGTTTGCACGAACCAAACTTTCGCGGAAGTTCGCGAACCCGCTACGCGAACCGAAAAGAGGCTGCTGCCTCTTATTATGTGATTTTTGCTGGTGTGAGAACCCTGTAATAGGGCAGGTCGAGATCATAGAACATAATGGACTGCATTTCAAATGGTCGCAGATTCTGAAGATGCAAATATTATCAACTAGTCATTGCAGAACTTGAGGAAATGAGTGAATAGCCAATTTAAATTCAAATGTGAACTATTCTGCTAGCCAAAATAACAGGCATCTTTTTCAGCCTGTGTTAATTTATTTACAGATCCATGGACACTCCAGTTTGCAACTGACAAGACTTGATCACATTAGGATATGGTGCTAATAACTTGGTGCCAGATACCAAATGGCACCAGACCTTAATCAGAACTGGTCAGAACCAGAGCCAAATAATCCAATAGGCAACTTAAGCAGGTGCCTAGGAAGGTGCCCATGGAGGTGGCTGGCACCTTTACTGACCCCAGTTTCACATATTTCCCTATCACGGAATCCAGGTGATGGAAGAAGGGTGACTTTACACAATAATAGGCGGGGGGTTTTAATGCTTTGGATGATTGGCATATGCGCATGACATCATGACTTCATCATACACATAGCCTCCCAGACGCGGGCGCATGATCAAGGAAGTGCACAGCCAGGCCAGCATCTGCACACTAATGCCCGACCGGACAGAGCAGGAAGTAGCTGCAGGGCATTTATTAGAGAAAAGAGGGAGACGGAGGAGAATGAGGGAAGTTCTGGTATCATTTAAGGTCAATGTCCACCCACTTGCAATATACTGGCACACATATATGTACAAAATTGTATCTCTTTCTTTCATCTAACACCTCTATTAAGGGAATACACTCCAGCCTGTACTTGAAGGAGAACAGAGAAAGCAGTCTGACAAGCTCTCAATATTGTGACCAGAGTCCTCTGTGTTTTTCTGCACTTAACACTGCGAGGCATGTTTTGTCAACAAGTATATACCAGAGAGATTGCACTGGAGATACAGATGTCAATGATCGCTGACACTTGGTGGCCTGTCAGTGAGCACTGACACTTGCATCTAACAGAAAGCTCTTGTCTCTAGTTCAGCGATGATCACAAACAATATAATGTTGTAGAGACACACATCGGAATTAGCTGCAAAAACACAATTGCAGATAAGATGATCTATCCAGAAAATATCTGTACCACGGTTTATCTTTCTGTGTACGCCACACATCTACTTGTTCACAACTGTAAAAGTTCAATAACTGCACTGATGACTGAAATGATGAATCCCACAGATACAGTACCTCGTTGGCCTACCTTGACCATCAATTCGAGAAGGGGTAAAAGGAGGCTGTAGTCGAGGGATTCTGTTCTTGACAGATTTACCAGTGTTTGGAGTAAGGCTTCACTTCCTCCT
This sequence comes from Hyperolius riggenbachi, assembly GCF_040937935.1. Taxonomy (NCBI): domain Eukaryota; kingdom Metazoa; phylum Chordata; class Amphibia; order Anura; family Hyperoliidae; genus Hyperolius; species Hyperolius riggenbachi. Next base: position 160,782,509 of record NC_090648.1, on the reverse strand, counting down.
TTGGATATCATATAATGAATCCGTCGATGTGTACCTTCAGTGACAACATGACAGAGTGAATTCTTGCATAATCCAGTAAAAAATCTACAAAATATCTTGTGAATTCGTTAGTACATTTAAAGGATGACTATGATAAAAAGAAGTACAGCCTAATATATATGTGAACACATACATACAAGATATTCAACTATCTAGGAGTACATTTCACTTTTAATGAATGATTTACAATGTAGATTTTGATTACAGTAGGTATTATTGATCTGTATCTAAACCTCTCTCTGGCAGCTTTTGGACTAGTCCATCTGCTAATGGGGGAATCTGAAGGTCTCCTCTTATCTGTTCCTGACAAGCTTCCAATATACAACTACAAGAGCCGGGCTTTAATCATTCTGTGTACACTGTGCAGAAAGTTTTCAGGAGGAATGGGGTCCTTCCTTTTTAAGGACAATTCTCCTCTCATTACAAAAACAAATATGGAATATATTATTGCCACAAAAAATGTACTTACAATAAATGTAACTGATCTGGGGTGGACTGTTTTCTATTAGTGACAGTGGAATTACATCTTATAGGGACACTTTGCTGTAAACATCATTTTTAAAAATGGCATATATTTTACAATAATCATTTTTAAATGACTTAGACAGTATTTGTTAAAATCTTACCTTACCCCTGATTTACATTTCTAAATTTATCACATGTGCTGCAGATGTGAGTGACTGTGACTGTGGCGCTGCGCCACACGGTGGTGGAAGAGGGGTAATGGAAAAGTGTCTTCCACTATCAGACTCGGACAGCATTGCAGAGTTGCAAGTGGAGGAAGTGGAATAGCAGCTGACAGTCACTCACATCTCCACTTGTCTCCAGCGTAGAAGCTCCCTCTTCCCCTCCATCTCCTTCAGCTGCAACTGTGCATCTGTCCCTTCAACTGGCGTCTCTAACGGAGGGGAAGAGGAAGCCTCTGCACTGGAGACAAGTGGAGAATTAAGCGACACTAATGGCTGCTGCGGTGCGGGGGCGTGCTGGCTACCGATACTGAACGGAGGGGAGGTGGATAGGGAGGGAATAAGAGTCTCATCTGGCTACCTATACTGGAAGGGACCTATACTAGAGGAAAGGGGGAGGGATCATCTGGCTACCTATACTGGAGGGGGGGTAATCAGGCTACCTATACTAGAGTAAAGGGGGAGAGCGGTCATCTCACTAACTATACTGAAGGTGGGGAGCTGGTGACAGTGGCCTTGGACAGTAGGCTCACTGCACACTGCATGCGTTTCCGATTCCGATTTTTAATTGTTTTTTACATCCGATTCTGATTTTTAATCGTTACTGTATGCTGCGTTTTTTCCTCCGTTTTTCTGTTGATTGCATTCAGGGAATATCGGAGTTGAAAATCGGAATAGGAAATGGAATCGGGATCTCAAAACGGATTTGCAGTGTGCAGGGAGCCTTAAAGAGTACAAATCCGGCCCTGCCGCCGGTTGTATACAGAATAATTTTGTATGATCTGCTATGTGTCATCAAAGAGTTCCTTTACAGTAAGCAGTAATCAACCCACAACCCCTTTAAGTTCCAGCGCTGCCAAGCCATTGAAGCCAATTGCTTGGCGTGAAGAATTCATCTTTCTGCAGCTGCATGGAACAAGATGATCTAAGACGCTGTATGAATTGTCCTCACTATAGTAACATGACCTTCAAAAAGAATGAGAAGCAATTTAACCTGCCTGGCGTTCTATTAAGATCGCCAGGCAGGCTGCGGGAGGGTTTTTTTTTAATAAAAAAAAAACTATTTCATGCAGCCAACTGAAAGTTGGCTGCATGAAAGCCCACTAGAGGGCGCTCCGGAGGCGTTCTTCCGATCGCCTCCGGCGCCCAGAATAAACAAGGAAGGCCGCAATGAGCGGCCTTCCTTGTTTTGCTTACATCGTCGCCATAGCGACGAGCGGAGTGACGTCATCGACGTCAGCCGACGTCCTGACGTCAGCCGCCTCCGATCCAGCCCTTAGCGCTGGCCGGAACTTTTTGTTCCGGCTACGCTGGGCTCAGGCGGCTGGGGGGACCCTCTTTCGCCGCTGCTCGCGGCGGATCGCCGCAGAGCGGCGGCGATCAGGCAGCACACGCGGCTGGCAAAGTGCCGGCTGCGTGTGCTGCTTTTTATTTGAGCCAAATCGGCCCAGCAGGGCCTGAGCGGCAGGCTCCGGCGGTACTGGACGAGCTGAGCTCGTCCAGACCGCCCAGCAGGTTAAATGCAGTTTAAACTGTGGTTGGAGTGCTTTAAAAAAAATGTTTTTCTGCTCTGAGGATCAGTTTAAGACACATGTCTTAAATGACTGAAATCAAGCAGAAATCAGTTTGGTAGCTAAGGTTAAGATGTCCCAGGTCAGCAATGTTGTCAGCTCCCCGCTGCTTTCCTCTTCCTCTCATGCTTTCAGTCAGAACTCATTTTTTAACTTCCAGATGGGAAAAAAACACCCATATTGGTCTCATTATCTGCTGTATGCTTTGTATAGTCACTTCTCATAGAAAGCAATACCCTTTTTATAGCCCTATCATTTCCAAGAACATAAGCTGCAATAAAATACTAATGCAGTGTGGTCACTTACCAGCAGACAGCAATTCACTTAATACACTCAGGATATTCAGGGTTTCATCTTTCTCCTCCGAAGTCTGTCACAAGAAGAGAATAGACACATTAGATTTACCTTATGGGACACGCATCTGTGTTACCCTTATGTCTTCTGTGAGGGGAAAAAAAATGATTAAATGTTTCTCCTATGATTCCGTTTATAACTTCTGGTAATCAATTTCTTATGGTCTGTTCAAGAAACCGTTTATTTAAACATCTCTCCAGGTTTACTACATGCAGGTGTTTTTTTCCAGACAGCCGCTGGTTTAACTCTTGTGGCGGTAAAAAAAATCAGCCATCTGCACTAAGCACAGATGATCTCCGATGTGGCAGTGCATAATAAAATGTTTACTTCTGCTTCCTGTTTCTGCTCCCATCCAGCTGTGTATAATGTGATAATTAAAGGTCTAAAGTAAAACTCCAGCTAAATAGCTTTTGAGAGAGTGGGGAAGAGTTAGATCTCTCATATTTAAAGAACAAGCGACACCCATGCTAACCTAGAAATAAAAAAACACATATATAAGTAGATAAATACTACTTCTACTTACATAACAGATGTATTGTGCTATCCACGTAATGATTCCTGTGAATTTTATAAAGGAAAAGCAGAAAATCCTATTCTAGGCAGTGGCCATCTTGCCAAGCTAATGCTTACATCATATCCTCCCTGACTCTTGTTTTCCCCCCTCCCTTCTCTTGCTCATTGTGTATTCATTAGCTGCCCTCCTCCCAGAGCCTTCAGACACTCCCACTGAGGTGTATACTAACAACTGCACCGTCTTTTTTTTATTTACACATACAATCACTGAGAAACCTCAGCCTTGCTTGTAAACACAATTGAGCAGAGGGTTTTTATGATAAGCAGCTAGGCAGGGAAATAAATGGAAGTGGAGGAATATATTATAGATGAAAAGAACTCCCAGCATTCAACTCTTCGGCACTGTTTGGCATTAGGGCCAGTGCTCCTAAAGTATGTGATAACTACAAACCATAACAGCAGAAACAGTTTTGAAAGTTTTGAATACAAGATTAGCATCTTTATCACTTAATACACTCAGACCAGTTGCTGTTAAATTTGATTTTTATGGTGACAATACCGCTTTAATATATATACATATTGTGCCACAGGTTGCTGTGCGCATACATTTGAAATCGGCGCTGGTAGACTTGGGCGCAGGATACAGCCGGTATATGGCTGATCCTAGTTCTGCACAAGTCCAGGCTGTATTAATTACTATTCCCCCTCCAGGCCGCCATGGATAGTGGGGGAATGATATAATTCGGATTCCAGCGATTGCTGGAGGCCAAATTATTGTGTTTGTTAAGCAACTTCAGCTCTGTCTTCTGACTGAGCTGACGTTTCTCACTGAGAGCCACTGTGGATGTGATTCCCTTTATAGTCTATGGTGGCAACGGCTGCGCCCAAATCTCGCAGCACTGAAAAGCACTGCTCTGTGCTGTGCTATGTGTTATTTCTGATGTAATACTGAAGGAACTCAGAAATGTATCATAATGTATCCAGCATTGCTGATTCCTGCTGTTTGTTTTCTCACTTCACCATTATGATCAGGTACCATTTCAATGAATACTAGCTTTGATATTTCTGCATGTAACCGCTTGTGTCTGAGGCCAGGGCCACAGCAGAGAGGACTAATTTACCTGTATGACCACCTCTTTCTGCAGTGCTCCATGCTGCACTCCATCCTTCCGACACATCCTTCTTTATAGCAGAACTTCTGGCTGTCAAGTAGCAGATGATAGAGTGTAGCATTGATCGCTGCGGCATACAGGCAAATTAACCCTTTCTCCCAAAACTGTTCTTGCTCATGCTTTCTGTTGTACAATGAAGAGCAGGACCAGGCCCCGGATTTACATCACAAGAGCCTATAGGCACAGATGTCTTGAAACCCTACACTTCTCCCTGCATGAACCTACAAACCCCCACGAAACTGCACCACAAGTGTGCTGTCACTTCTCCTTTACTTCTCTTGCCTGTCATAGGTAGCTACAGGTGTCCTTTAGCATTAGGCCATAGCCAGAGGTACTCTCAATATTAAGTAGTTAGTGGTGCCCCCAACTGAAGGGAGATCTTGTCTGGATGAGTAACCTCTCATTTACACTCTGCTTGGCACTCTGTATAGGGAAGGAGTGAGGGAGGCACTAGGGGAGGGCATTGAACCGCCTCTCCATCATCAGGCACCTGTAGGCATGTGCCTACAGTGCCTTATGCTAAATCCAGCCCTGAGCAGGACAGTACAATCAATCAGTGTGATCTAGCCTTTCAGTAACCAATCCATATTGTGAAGATTTCTTCTAATTTCCCTTACCAGGGATACCCAGAGTTCTGGTTACCTGCCTCCTGTATGGACTCTCCACGGCTTAATTGGAGAAACCACCATTGCTGCTGATACTACTGATAGTATAACTGTTTCTCTGGTAGATTCTCCATAGAAACTCCAAGTTAATATTAATGCTATACCTGAGACCTTTGAAACAGTCTCCATTTTATTTGAATTGTTGACCTTAGTGTCTGTTAATACACTATAGACTAGCTTGGAGAACAGACAGTGAAGAGAAATCTGTTCTTAAGTGACATAAACAGCAGTAAAAGTATATATCCAAGAAATTCCTCAGCAGACAGTGTTTATGTATGTTTATGTAAACTGTACACGTGCTGGTGTTGAAGCAAGTCCTTTTAGTGCCAGCTATGCTATAACTGCTGCTCAGTGATAGAGAAAGGCTGCACTAGCTAATTATAATTTGCAGCCTATAACTGGTCTGGCACACAATTCCAGGTATGTAATGCTAAAATGCTGAACCAGGTTAGCAGCCCTAGCTGCAATGATTTGGCACAGAATATCAGCTATTGTATAGCTTAAGCACTGCATACTGAATTAAACTTAAATTAAGTATAAATTAGAATTGTGGGTTAAGGTTAGGCTTACAGAGTAGCAGAATTAGGTGTAAGACACAGGGCAGTAAAAGGTTAGTTTACATTGTCAGGAGGTTAGGATTAACTGAACCATGTTAGCAGCCCTAGCTGCAATGATTTGGCACAGAATATCAGCTATTATATAGCTTAAGCACTGCATACTGAATTAAACTTAAGTTAAGTATCAATTAGAATTGTGGGTTAAGGTTAGGCTTACAGAGTAGGAGAATTAGGTGTAAGACACAGGGCAGTAAAAGGTTAGTTTACATTGTCAGGAGGTTAGGATACTTTTGTAAGGATGTGTGTTCATGGTCATGGAGTACATGGTGTAATAGCCACCCAGTGTTATGTTCATTTCACTTGTGAATGAAGACAGTTTTGTAATGTTTTACAGCTCTTACAGAGAAAACTTGAACTATTGACCTTTTTTATCTGTTCTCTGAACTTAGAAGTTTTTCACTGCAAAAGTTTTGTGGCCTGTAATTAGTTATCAGTGAAAGGACAGCTGGGTGAGCAGGGTTCACATTTACAATTATTGTTCAGGGCCTAGAGGCTAGTGATGCATCAGTTGCTATGGAAGAGGGACAACACGTGGCGCACAACAGAGGTGAGGAGGCAAACAATGCACTCAGGAGTCAGTCGGAGCATCATTGTTGCTAAAGATCCAGCTTGCCAGTACACACACTACATTCTCATCCTGATGGTCCTTAACAGCCACCTCAGCCAAGTGTCATTTATTCTGTGTATCTAGCTTTACATTACAGTCCAAACCAAGTCTAACCATAGTGAACTTGTAATGTATAGCCCTGAATTCTTATCACTTCCTCCTGTGAGAAAAAAAGGGGAAAAAAGGAACACAGACTACCGTAGTTCTATGTATGATTGGGACGGTATACACATGTTTGTACAATCATGTCACGTGTCATTTCAAGCATGCTTTTTAAAGATATCCATATGTGTATAAATGCTGTTCTAAAGGCAAGGGCTGGCAATATCACATACTGAATTATTTAATTTTTTTTTCTCTTAATGCACTTTAAAGACTGTTAATTGATAAACAAAAAAAAATATTTTTGAAAGCATCCTCCATTTTTTACAAGTGTCTTAGGCTACATTCACATTGGGGTTTTGCAGTGTGGCATACTAGGCGCTTTGTAAAGCGTCTTTCCACGTTACAATGATACCGTTATGCAAAGTTTACAATGTGGCGCATGCATTGCACTATAATGGCATGCAGCATCCCAGCGCTCTGTTAACAGTGACAAAGAAGCATACTTTTTATTGACTGTATGTGATGCAGCAGTTAGCCCCTGATGAGTCATTCTGACGAAACCGGTAGGGCGTGGCTTTAAGCGGCAGACAGGAAGACGCTTGCTGAGCGGCGGTGAGGACGTCCAAATGGTTTTATGATATGCGCATACTATTTTACTAAATGTGAGTGTAACTTTTAATCTTTTATGATGGAATAAAGACGGTATTACGCTATGAGAGTTATTTATTAGCCCTGCAGGTATTACATGTCACATCTGGATGAAAGCTCCTAAACTGACACCAAAAAGCGCTGAGTGCTGGTCCATGTGAGGTCAGCAAGATATCTGGTGAGCGGTTAGGGGTACCTGTTTGTTTGGTGGCAGTTGTAAACACGGGCACTAAGTGTGGAGGTCGTTCACTGTGAAGAGGTGTATGCAATCTGCGCTATATAAAGCTTAGAGTCATTGTGGACTGTAACAGATTCACGCTATGTACGTTGGCCTTTTCTCTCTCTGAGGTAAACCTAAGGCAAGGGATACTGGAAACCTGTGAATGGATAATTGACGTGATTGCATCCATGCGAGTGCTTGCTGGTCTGTGACGGGGCAGCATAGAGATCTGGTGAGCAGGAATTTCTCCCAAATTATCCGGTGAAGGGAATAGTACGGGCACACGGAGTGGGGAACACATATGGTGCAAAGGTGCACTTGCGATCGCATGTTTGGAGCACCTTAAAATTACATTTTTACACTATGTCTAAACTTTCTTTCTGAGGAACAAGTGGAACCAAAGTTGAGGTGCCAGTGTGAGGGAAGCTGACTTGGAGTTCATCTGAAATACGCATTTAGCTGATCTGTGGCAAATCAGCCTCTACACATTGGTGAGAGTATTCATTTCTGGCAGAGATTGGAAAAAGTGGCAGAGTGTGGAACTTTGTGTGATCAACTTGTGGATATATGACTGTGGGGAGGGAGCGCTGTACAGACATCACGTGTAACATATGTGATGCAGCAGTTAGTTGATGAGCAGACTATCCCATTGCGTTGCTTTCCAGCTTTACAGGGAACGCAATGTCCAGCTGTGCACCTACCTAGCCTTATATGTTTGTGCATTAGCTAGAGATTTGGTATAAGCTATAAGACATAACAGTGCTCGTGTCCCCGGGAAGCCAGCAAGTCCTATTGATGAGACTGAAGTCACTTTTACATAACATAACAACCCACTTGTTATAATAATGTTGTCATGCTCCCTACTGATTCATGTGAAGTGTGTTTTATTGTGGTTGACAGTCTGGTTTGCTAATCTAAGTAATTCAAAACAATTAAAATGATTATATTACTATAAATATGATATCTTTTACCACGTAGACAAACCATGTGGGAAACCTAGCAATAAGTCTGGAACATTTGCAGGAATTAAAAGGACACCAGTATAGGGTCCAGAATAAGGAAAGGGATTTAGACCAAGCTGCTATTTAGAGATGCAGCATACAGGCTTTCATGGCTTGTCCAAGTAACATCTAATCCATTGAGAAAAGGATACGCAGCTGAGGAGGATCATGTAACTCTCAAGATCTTACTGTACAACGTTTAGCACCGCTGATCTGTCAAATTTACTGGTAACACAGTTAATGCTGCTGGATGCCCACCTAGTTGTGCTCTTGAAGAAGCTGTTGTTACTAACTGAGCTATGGGAACATTTTAAATCAAAAGTACTCTACAAATGATATAAAGGATATCTTGGACAGAAAGCAGAATATTAGAACACAGGTAGTCACCAGGCAACAAACAAGATAGGGACAATAGGTTTGATCTCAAATTAAATGTATATGTCAGAACACTATGCCCCCTCTCTCTCAAAAAAAAAAAGAAGAAGCACAATAATAGAATGAGAATATATATATATATATATATATATATATATATATATATATATATATATATATATATATATATATCACGGGTAGTTCCCAGTTAACAAAGGGATGATAGGTTTGTTCTTAAGTTTAATTTGTATGTAAGTTGGAACACTATGCCCCCCTCCCCCCCATTCCTCTAGTGTCCCCTTCTGCCCCCTGTGCCTCTGGTGTGCCACTTTGTGTCTCCAGTGTCCCCCACTGCCCCTATGTGCCTCTATATGTGCCTCCACTGTGCCCCCCAAACCCCCCGCCGTGCTGTTTACTCACCGCTGAAAAGTTGCAACTAAATGCTGAATAGTTATTTTGCTTATATGCTTATAATATAATAAAATATAGCTGGAAACACTGCCTCAATGTGGCCACACACTATACAATTTTTTACATTCCTTTTCAATCGTACAATCGTTTTTCACCTCCTTAGAGGGACTCAGAAGACATATAGGGGCTGGAAGAAGCCCCAGGTAAATAAAGATTGCTTTTTATTTCACCCCGGGAGTCCTTTAAGGACAGCTATCACAAAAAAAAATGCTCTACCAGAGCAAAATATACTAGAAATTATCTTTTTGGTTTGTCGTTGTCCCTTAAAATGGGTAGTGAAAATCTGACAGATCTGTCAGGTTTTGGACTTTTTCATCTTCTCATGGGAATTCTCAGTTATTTCTTTATTTACAAAAGCATTTTCTGGACTGCAGTTGCTCAGTCCAACTTTTAAATATGAGAGGGAGACTGGGTGCCATATGTGTATAGATCCTTTTCAGGGAGAGCTTTTTAAAAAAATAAAGATATTACTAAGAATTCCCCATGAGGAGATGGACTAGTCTAAAATCTGTATGTTCAAGAAAAGAAAGGGTAGTGTGGCACTTCCCCTTTAAAGAGACATTGTAACAAAATTTTGAGCCTTATTACTTCTATCCTATAAGTTCCTATAGCTGTTCTAATGTGCTCTGTCTTACTGCAGCCTTTCCTAGTTGCACAGTGGCTGTGTTATACAGGGAGTGCAGAATTATTAGGCAAATGAGTATTTTGACTACATCATCCTCTTTATGCATGTTGTCTTACTCCAAGCTGTATAGGCTTGAAAGCCTACTACCAATTAAGCATATTAGGTGATGTGCATCTCTGTAATGACAAGGGGTGTGGTCTAATGACATCAACACCCTATATCAGGTGTGTATAATTATTAGGCAACTTTCTTTTCTGTGGCAAAATGGGTCAAAAGAAGGACTTGACAGGCTCAGAAAAGTCAAAAATAGTGAGATATATTGCAGAGGGATGCAGCACTCTTAAAATTGCAAAGCTTCTGAAGTGTGACCATCGAACAATCAAGCGTTTCATTCAAAATAGTCAACAGGGCCACAAGAAGCATGTGGAAAAGCCCAAGTGCAAAATAACTGCCCATGAACTGAGAGAAGTCAAGCGTGCAGCTGCCAAGATGCCACTTGCCACCAGTTTGGCCATATTTCAGAGCTGCAACATCACTGGAGTGCCCACAAGCACAAGGTGTGCAATACTCAGAGACATGGCCAAGGTAAGAAAGGCTGAAAGACGACCACCACTGAACAAGACACACAAGCTGAAACGTCAAGACTGGGCAAAGAAATATCTCAAGACTGCCTTTTCTAAGGTTTTATGGACTGATGAAATGAGAGTCTTGATGGGCCAGATGGATGGGCCCGTGGCTGGATTGGTAAAGGGCAGAGAGCTCCAGTCCGACTCAGACGCCAGCAAGGTGGAGGTGGAGTGCTGGTTTGGGCTGGTATCATCAAAGATGAGCTTGTGGGTTTTTTTGTGGGCCTTTTCGGGTTGAGGATGGAGTCAATCTCAACTTCCAGTCCTACTGCCAGTTTCTGGAAGACACCTTCTTCAAGCAGTGGTACAGAAAGAAGTCTGCATCCTTCAAGAAAAACATGATTTTCATGCAGGACGATGCTCCATCACACGCGTTCAAGTACTCCACAGCTGGCAAGAAAGGGTATAAAAAAAGAAAAACTAATGACATGGCCTCCTTGTTCACCAGATCTGAACCCCATTGAACCTGTGGTCCATCATAAAATGTGAGATTTACAAGGAGGGAAAACAGTACACCTCTCTGAACAGTGTCTGGGAGGCTGTGGTTTCTGCTGCACGCAATGTTGATGGTGAACAGATCAAAACACTGACAGAATCCATGGATGGCAGGCTTTTGAGTGTCCTTGCAAAGAAAGGTGGCTATATTGGTCACTGATTTGTTTTTGTTTTGTTTTTGAATGTTGTTTTTGAATGTCAGAAATGCATATTTGTGAATGTTGAGATGTTATATTGGTTTCACTGGTAAAAATAAATAATTGAAATGGGTATATATTTGTTTTTTGTTAAGTTGCCTAATAATTATGGACAGTAATAGTCACCTGCACACACAGATATCCCCCTAAAATAGCTAAAACTAAAAACAAACTAAAAACTACTTTCAAAAATATTCAGCGTTGATATTAATTTATTTGAGTTTTTTGGGTTCATTGAGAACATGGTTGTTGTTCAATAATAAAATTATTCCTCAAAAATACAACTTGCCTAATAATTCTGCACTCCCTGTATGATCTAATCTTCTCTCCTCTGTCGGGTCTGTCGAGCTCAGGCAGTCAGGCTGGAATGTGCTGTGCTGCTTGTGATTGGATAGAAGCTATACACACCCTCTCCAGGCCCCCTGCACACTCTGTATGACTCACACACTGAGCTACTCTCAGCCTATCACTTGCTATGTCTTTTGTTTTTAAACACTGCATAAAAATGGCAATTACCAGCCTGGATTGCTGCAGGGAGTGGCAGAAACAGCACAGAGGGGCACAGGAGAACATAATGAATAGAATGGTATGCTTTTTATTGTAAGAATTTGACAGTACCGATTCTCTTTAAGCATGACCTTGATTACGTGGAGGAGGTGTATATGGTGGCCAATGTTAACCCAGCAGCCAGCTCTCGGTTCCCAGAAGTTGCTAGACGTGTGCTCCACTATATATTGTAGAAGGAAGTGTTCAAATCTTGTATCAAGAAGAAAAAGGAGTGTGCACCTTCCGTCTATAACAATCTATTTATTGCAAGTGAACATCCATTGCGTGGTTATCACGCTGCATGACCAAGCGTCCGGTCGGACGTGAAAAGGCCGTCGCTAGGCCCACACCATCCCCTCACTCCCACCTCCACCGTCAGCAACCATCATAGCTGCAATCAAGGTATGCAACTTTTTGATTGTCAACTCTGATAACCACGCAATGGATGTTCACTTGCAATAAATAGATTGTTATAGAAGGAAGGTGCACACTCCTTTTTCTTCTTGATACTAGTCTAAAATCTGTCAGATTTTTACGGCTTTCTGTATGTGACAGAAAAGTAATTTATAGTGAATCTTACACTGGGGAAAAATGTACATTTTATATGTGTATATTTTACATTTTACTATTTTTTGGGATAGTTGTCCTTTAATCTGCCCAAACATCCTGCCTGATGTGAAACAGATTCACATTACATTAGCTGTTGCTGATGTTTCCATAGCAATGGCTCAGTTCACACACCATCCACAGTACAACAAAATAATATGTGGCTCTCATGTAATGACAAAGAAGAAACAAAGAAGCTGTAACTGTATTAACCTCATGAAGGTATAGCCCTGTTTACTGTGTATGTAACATGGACTTCCTGACCTGCCTGATCAGCATTAATCTGCATGTGATAATGTGCTTGTCACACTCAATATCAGCTTACACTGTCACTTGGCTGGAGTATAAAATTGTTTATACAGGCTGAATAAATCATAATCAGGAACACATGGCTAGCTCTGTCACAATGCATGCACTATACTGGACACGACTACAGTTGCTGTATGTAGGTAAAGAATGGAGGTAAAGGCTAGGGAATGTAAGAAATCAACATGTTGTTCAAAACGTGAATTTCGGGAAATACTGGATGTTATAAGTTTAGTGCAGGTAGGGTGGGGAACACACTTGACTTTTTTCGTGCGCGTTTTCTGCACAGAAAAACTGAGAACTTATGTTAATCAATGGGCAGGATCACACTTGCGTTTTCCGCGCGCAGAAAAAAAAATGACATCCTGCAGGATAATTCTGCACATTGAGGCCTCTTGCACACTGCAAGTGATTCCGATTCAGATTCCGCTTTTTTTTTGGGAAAATAAGTTTTTATTGAATTTTTTTTTTTTCAAAGAGAATTTTTTTATTGTTTAAAGTACAGAGAACAAAAAAACATCAAGATCAAAGAAAGAAAAAAGAAAAACATAGAAGAGAAAAGAAAGGCCAATCCAGCATACATGTAAATAGTTACTATAATCAATATACGGTTAAATTCGACAGTACAACAGGTCCCAAATATTTTTCAGAACAAGATTACAGTTTCTCACCACTTGCACAAATCGCTGATGATCAGTACAATGAAAAGGTAATAGTACATAGAAATATATCTATAGTCATCATTAAACCCATTGAAGATCCTGAACAGCTATGATTATGTCAAGATTAGGGATCGTAGTTTCCGCAGCATTTACCCACCTATACCAGACTTTGTCAAATTTTTTGAATTGATTTCGTGATTGGTATGTGAGCTTGTATAGTGGGAGCGCTGAGTTTACTAGTTTTTTCCAATCTCTTATAGTGGGAACTGATGGTAGTTTCCATTTCAAGGTTATGGCTTTTCTGGCATAAAATAAAAGAATTTTGATAAGGATTGATTGATTTTTGCTGCAGGGCAGATCACCCGAAATTCCCAACAAGCATAGCTGTACATCTAGGATCACTGGTAGTTGTATAGTATCACACAAAAAGTGTGTAACAGATTTACAGTACTTATTAACTAAGGGGCAGCTCCATATGCAGTGGAGAAAATCAGCATGGGGGGCCTTGCACTTAAAACAACTATCGTCATACGAGGAACTCATTTTAGCTAGTTTTAATGGTGTGTAGTAGACTTGGTGGAGCCATTTAATATTTATAATTTTATCATATGAGGCAATGATATCTTTATTGAAGCTTTCGGCATGCTCTTGGGATACGTTGGGGTCGAGAACCGACCATCGATTTCTGGTGGCTGAAACCCTCCTGGCATTTCCATGGGTAGTTAAAAAGTTATATAAAGTGGATATTTGTTTTGTGTGGTCTTTTTTAAGGAGGACTTTTTCAAGTTCCGAGGGTTCAAGGCATACCCCTTTTAGTCCAATCTGTGCCTTTAAAGCATGTCGTAATTGGAAATATCGGAAAAGGGCGTGTTTAGGTAGGCCGAATTCTGAACGAAGTAAATTGAAATCTTTAAAGGCCCCATTATCATACAGTTGAGCTATATATTTGACATTATGTGTGTGCCAGAAAGTGATGTCGGGCAGTGTCTGTAGTTCAGAAAGATTGGGGTTACCCCATAAGGGAGAGCTAAGGGACACGTAGTTTAAGGGTTCATCTAGTAGTTTCTGAGCTTTTATTGAAATTTTAATGCATACAGACAAAACTTTGCTCATTTTGGTAGAAGGCAGTTTGACTTACAGACAATAACGATGTCATGAGAAATATACTTCTTACATTGCGTGCAAAGATCACATAGATGTAGATTTATCTACCCGATGAGGCAAAGGTATGAGGGGGGGAGGGTGAAGGGGGGGGGGTGAGGGTGTGGGGTACATGGGGAGGGGATGGTATTGGGGGAATAGGAGGTGAGGAAGAAGAGGGGGTACATAACCAACATAAAACAAAGGGAATATGGCAATGGCCCATGATACATTATAACTGATGCGATTGATTTTCACATTTCCACACAGATAAAGGATGATTCATATGGGTCTATCACTTTCTTTGAGTATGGTGCCATGATTGTAGATAAGTATGGAGGTAACTAGTAATGCATACACTACCCATGGACACGATTAGTTAGTAGGAGCCCTCATATGCTCTTCCGATGCTTTTAGGAATGATTTGGTCTTATCTGACTCCCTGTAATCTACCCATATGGCCCATCTATGTACAAACTTTTCTTGTCTGCCTTGAGCTGTTAGGCAAAGCTCATCCATTCTCATTAGTTCGTTCAAATTTGAACAAAGGTCAGTGACTGTGGGGATGTCAGTGGAGCACAATTTTCTGGTTATCAGGGTTCTGGCTGCAGTAAGAATGAATCTGAACACAGAACTTTTGATAGTAAAAAATGAGCCAGATAGAGCGGATAACAAGGCCACTGCTGGGGATGGAGAGATGGGGGTAAGGTACATTTCTTTATGTAACTCAAATACTTTAGTCCAGAAGTGTTGTAATTTACTACATTCCCACCATATATGTAGGTACGTTCCCTTATGACTGTTGCATCTCCAGCAGAGATCAGGGGTGGTGGGTTGGAATTTGCTCAGTCGTTCTGGGTCCCTGTACCATCTTGAGAATATCCTGTAGTTTCTTTCCTGGTGCTTGGTGGAGATGGAGAGTTTGTGGGAGAGTATGAAAATTTTCTCCCAGGTCCCAGCAGGAAGGGGGGTACCCAGGTCTCTGTCCCATGTATCTGTGATTTTTTGAAGATGTTGCTCAGACCCTCTGGCAATGAGTAAGTTGTATAATTTAGATAGGGCGTGTTCTACCCGCTCTGATTGTGAACAGAGGTTCTCAAAGGGTGTCAGGGACCTGTGGATGTTTGATTTAGGGTGTAGTGAGTTATAAAATTTGTCTAGCTGGAATTTGGTGAGCCATGTGGGTTTGTAGTTGGGGATTGTAATGGGCCATTCAGTCATGTTTTTAACACCGTGTTGAGTTAGGTAGTGTCTAATTTGTGGCCATTCTGATCTATTGTTTCCTAGGATTGATGGGGATCCTAGACCTGTTTTGAAGTCAGGGTTGTCTAGCAGTGGGGTGAGAGGGCTGGGCCTGGTGGTAAGATTGTAGGTTTTGTGTAGTTTGTCCCATATGGTGAGAGTTTTTCCCGCCCAGAAAGATAATTTCGCACCTGAAGGTCTCTTTGTTTTGGCTGTCCAAAGTAGTGAGAGGGGGGGTCCAGGCCCAGTTCTTCAGATTCCGCTTTTTAATCAGTTTTTACATCCGATTCAGATTCCGATTTGCAGTGTGCAGGGAGAAAACTGCAAATCGGAATCTGAATCGGATGTAAAAACTGATTAAAAAGCGGAATCTGAATCGGAATCACTTGCAGTGTGCAAGAGGCCTTTGTCAGTTTTCTCTATCAATTACATCAGCTGCTGTGAAAAATGTGCGCATTTTTCTGCATAGAAAAACACTTGATGTGCAGAAAACACATGCAGAAAAAAGCGCAGAAAAAAATAAAGGACAAGTAAATTTTCTGCCTTAGGAAATGGAGGACAGAATATCTATTTGGTTGCTACGAGCAACACTATTTTGGAGTCAGTATGACATGCCCATAACCCTCCTGAAAATTGGTAAATGGAATAAAATGAATGGGGGACAGGCGGCCCTCATAGAGTTGCATCAGAGCATGGCAGTTGCCATCCTCAGACGTGACATGAGGTTTTTTACTGCCAGGCAATGCCATGGTGTTAACAAATGCTGACATCCTGCTGCAAGTAATTGCTGCTGAATGGCATTTTTTGGCCGGCAGCCGGCTGGAGGCTGAACTGCCAGACGAATAACCAGCAGTTCTAAAACTACTGTGAAGACAATATGGTGAAATAATCTCGGACAGATTTATACCAACTTTTTTGAGACCACCTTCCAGGCCAATCTCAGCCTGCCCAGTCTGCAAAGTGGACAAAAGACTTGGGGATGGTGGGAGCTGGGTAATACTTATTTTCCAAGCCTTTCCTGTGCATAGTAGCAAAATTGTGAACAATGGCTGGATAGCTCCCAAGCATGTAAAACAAAAGAAGAGATGCAAAACTCCCCCAATCCAAGTGCTGACAACAACAGTTTGAATCACAATCAATTTTATTTGTTAATAAAGCATGTCTAGGTCATGCCCGGAATTAATTTTGGCACATACAAGGAGTATACAGATCACAAAGGAGGTGGTAGATAGTGCACACTAACAGTAGCAGTGGGCGTATAGGCAAGAGACATTGTAACTAAGCAGTTTTGTTAATAACAGCAGCCATGAATGCACACCACGGCGGATTGCAGCCTAAGGGGGAAAAGGATAGGTGATGGACCCTGGAGGGGGTAGGGAGTGTAGAGAGTTTATGAGCTTTGACAACGGGGGGGGGGAAAAAGTGTTTCTATGTCCCGAGGTCCTGATAGAGAAACCTCCAGCCTGATAAGAGGTGACTGAAGAACTGAAACCTGGGTGTGAGGGGTCATTGACCATCCATTGGCCATCCTCGGTGCTCTGGACCACAGTCTGGTGTTACAGAGGAGGTATACTGGGGAAAGGGGATTCCCAGTAATCAGCTGATCTGATTATCCTGCCACTAGCGGAGGAGATGGTATACCAGACCAGGATGGATGAACAAATTACGGATTTGATAGTGGGGGAGTAGGAGGACCCTAAGAGCCATACCGAACTTCTTAAATTGGCGAAGAAAGAATAGTCTCTGCTGGGCTCACACTCACTCAGCACCATTCCAGCATGAAACAGCAGGGCCAGGTGTGTTTAATTTATCTCTGATACAGCTTGAGAGAAGGAAGTGTTGGAGTTAATGAAAATTAGAGATTGTCCGAACCTCCGATTTTAGGTTCGCGAACTGGGTTTGCAAACTTCCGCAAAAGTTTGGTTTGCGCGAACTTTCGCGAACCACAATAGACTTCAATGGGGAGGCGAACTTTGAAAACTAGAAACACTTATGCTGGCCAGAAAAGTGATGGAAAAGATGTTTCAAGGGGTCTAACATCTGAGTTTTTGCATGGATGAGTGGGATGGATGCCAAAAGTCCCGGGGAAAAATCTGGATTTAACACAAAGTAGCGTTTTAAGGGCAGAAATCACATTGAACGCTAAATTGCAGGCCTAAAGTGCTTTAAAACATATTGCATGTGTATACACTAATCAGGTAGTGTAATTAGAGTACTGCTTCACACCGACACACCAAACTCACTGTGTAACACACCGCAAATAGCTGATTGTGTAATGACGGCCGTGCTGGACTGGTGCGCACCATGGCGAGAGTGCAGGCCGTGGCGGTTTTCAAGCCCATATGGTCTCTGGGCTGTGGTAGCTCAATGATAGAACAACAGTGACTGTCCAGCTGATCAAATTTGGTCTGTCCACAATGAAGCATTGACCTTATTATCATGGGTGTGCCCCCCCCCGAGACACTCATATAGCCGGCGGTCATTGCTTCATTGTGATACACAAGCCCCTTCACCACGGCAAGGTAATGATCACAAGGGGAATTGACACATGTACATGCCTTTTGTGGTGTTTTTGCAGTGCAGCCAAAAACATGAGGCAGGCATGTACACGCACCAGAAAAATTATTACAGCGGCCTTAGAAATTCAGGAATCCACCTGGAGTCTTGGACCCTGTTGGTGGGGGCGGAGAAGGCAGTCAAGTGGCCTGCAGGCAGAGATGCTGTGTGGGGAGCGACTTAGTCTTGGGGCAGGCAGCCACACGGCGTGCAGGCAGAGATGCTGTGTGTGGGGACTGACTTAGTCTTCGGGCGGGCAGTAGCCCTCCGTGATCCATGCTTCATTTCATTTTGATAAAGGTGAGGTACTGAACACTTTTGTGACTTAGGCGACTTTTCTTCTCCCGTGACAATGCCTCCAGCTGCGCTGAAGGTCCTTTCTGACAGGACACCTACGCACCGAATAGTCCATCGCTGCTGATACTGTCGATGGTTCTTTCTCTACCATTGTTAAAGAAAGCGTATGGCTGGGGAGTCAGGGTTCGATTCCGGTCCGGAGTTGGAGCCTGAGAAACAGCTACCCCCACACATCCAAGGAAGGCAGCAAGCATGGAATGCAAGGTAGTGACAAAAAATAACAATACAGGAGGACTTTCGAGGCCCTGCTGTATATGAGACGAATCAATTTTAAATCCTTTCACGAGAATCTGTTATGGAGGGCAAGTCTGCCATCCATTCAAGTGAAAGGTATGCACTGACTGCCAGGTATAATACAATGTGCAGTCACAGATGCAGTGAAAGGTATGCAGTGACTGGTATTACAATACAATGTGCAGCTGTCAAACAGGTGCAGTTAACAGGTATGCTCGGAGTGGTATATTACACAGCGTGCGGTCACACAGGTACTGTGAACAATTATGCAATGACTGGTATTACAAATGTGCACGCACCTGTCACACACAGACAGGTACCGGACAGGCACAGTGACACTGTGTGCGCTCACGTAGGTAGGTGGGTGCACTGTGAACAGGTAGGAATATGCAGTGATGGGTATTATAATGTGCACCTGTCACACACAGACAGGTACTGGACAGGCACACTGACACTGTGTGCGCTCACGTAGGTAGGTGGGTGCACTGTGAACAGCAGGTAGTTGTATGCAGTGATGGGTATTACAAATCTGCACCTGGCACAGTACTAATTACCACCAAGGGGCCAAAGGCCAGCTGTGACTGACTGACAGGGCTGTATATAATGCAAGTGGGCCATAAAAAAAAAATAGATCACAAGAACAAGATTAGCTCTCAAAAAAGCGGTTGAGGGGTGCTTTTTTAGCAATAAGAATCAGCAAGGAGCAAGCTAACAAGCCTACAAGAGCCTAACTAAGCTTTCCCTATGAGAGTCTGCAGCTGCTCTCCCTTCTCTAATTACTGCAGGCACACAAGTGAGTCCAATGCCTGACGCTGCCTGCCTTTTATAAGGGGGGTGGGGCTCCAGGAGGGAGTGTAGCCTGATGTACAATGTGCCTGCTAACTGTGATGTAAAGGGTCAAAGTTGACCCTAATGATGCGGGGTGAATCGAACTTCCGAAAAAGTTTGCGGTTCTCCACGAATGCGAATTACAGAAGTTCGCCGGGAACCGTTTGCCGGCGAACTGTTCGGGCCATCTCTAATAAAATGCACCTTGTTCTGCTGTTCCGTGATGAAATGCTGCTGAATGTGTGTTTTTGGGTTCCAAACCACGTAGTGCCGAATTCCAACACCATGTCTAGCAATAACATTTTATAGACACTTTCCCTGGTGAACATCATGATGAAAAAGCAACAGTTATTGCTATTTGCTGGTAATCAGTACAGCTATTGGCTAGGCATAATACCCAATAGCGATGGCAGGAATCCCTTTTTCAATTCCCAAGAAGACATCTCATAATGAAAATGTACGGTTTCTATTTCTAAAATAAATGTGATTTTAGTATTTTTTTTTTCATATTGTGAGTAAGTCATTCTTCAGTACAAGAAGACAGCAATATTACTGTTAGTCACATACACAAAAAGTGCCTGATCAAATGGCAGGGCTTCATCATGTGAGAACAAGCTGTTTATTGCTTGTTTTATTCATTGCCTTTCCAGAGACTAATATGGCTATGATAAAAATTCTTGGCATGCATATGGAAAAACAAGGGCAGCCCAGGGAATAATTCCTATATTGATCCTCGTGCCATACCTTCCATGTGAAAGTGATAGCAATACACCGTGACTTGTGGAAGAGGCCAAGGCTGAGAACTATTTCTGGCATATCCTCTTCAGAACACTAACTGGCAAATGCCAAACATGCGGTCATAGTTATACCGGCATCAGCTGGTAATGAGGATTAATGTTTGCCTTTCTAAGAGATGAGGTCGAGAAGACATTTGTAATGTGAACCTAATCACTAAGCTTAAGTAATCCGAGTGAGAATGGCAACTCTGTTTCATTCTGGTGACTCAGGGCTTCTTTTAATGAGTGTAATGCTTCTCCCACATATAGGCCTTGATTCATTAAAGTATACGTATTGCACACTGACAGTGCGAGTTAAAATTAGTGTGCAAACACTACGCTCGATCCACTCTGCATAGCATGCACTCTTACCTTACGCAAGCTAATCCTAATTGCCACGCGATAGCATGTAGTGCGACCGTTATAGTACACTAGTGTGGCCGCTACTGTGTTCATTAACCTGCTGAGCGGTCTGGACGAGCTCAGCTCGTCCAACACCGCCAGAGGCTGCCGCTCAGGCCCTGCTGGGCCGATTTTCGTCAAATAAAGTGCAGCACACGCAGCCGGCACTTTGCCAGCCGCGTGTGCTGCCTGATCGCCGCCGCTCTGCGGCGATCCGCCGCGAGCAGCGGCGAAAGAGGGTCCCCCCAGCCGCCTGAGCCCAGCGTAGCCGGAACAAAAAGTTCCGGCCAGCGCTAAGGGCTGGATCGGAGGCGGCTGACGTCAGGACGTCGGCTGACGTCGATGACGTCACTCCGCTCGTCGCTATGGCGACGATGTAAGCAAAACAAGGAAGGCCGCTCATTGCGGCCTTCCTTGTTTATTCTGGGCGCCGGAGGCGATCGGAAGATCGCCTCCGGAGCGCCCTCTAGTGGGCTTTCATGCAGCCAACTTTCAGTTGGCTGCATGAAATAGTTTTTTTTTTATTTAAAAAAAACCCTCCCGCAGCCACCCTGGCGATTTAATCAGAACGCCAGGGTGGTTAACATAGTAGTGGCCTTGCTAGTGTACTATCGCAGTCGCACTGAATGCTACTCTGCGGCAATTAGGATTAGCATGCGTGAATCGAGGTCATAAGCCTGAGAAATATCAGATTCAGATTGACTAATATCAGTAAATCAAACAACCTGATTTGCAAAGAAGAAGAATTGCAAATTAGGAGAGACGCTCCCCCGCAATACTAGATAGAATGTGATTACATCCTGGTCGAACCATGCAGTTCTTTTCACAGCGTCCATGATTTACCATACTGAAATGAACAGAGATTATTGCATGCGGAAGCACATTTCCTGCTTCATTAGTTACATATACATATGTGCTGTGGCAATTCATTGTGATGTCTATTGTCCAGTGAACACCTTCACCACACCTCTGCGTCCTCCCAAATAGGAGGTGGTGGTAATGGAATAAGATGGGCATATGGTGGTCTATGGTCATTCCCTTACTAAAGGTTGACCTACCAGCAAGTGTTACTCAGTGAATATATAAAATGGGATATTTTATAATCACTTACCTATTCAACAGCTAGAATGTACTGTATGTGTGTATATACAGTATATACATATATATATATATGTTTCACACATAACCATATGTTTGACACATAACCATATTTTGACTTCAAAATTAATAAATCAAGGTCATTAGATCCGATCCAATTTACTTTTTCTCCTGAGGAGATCATTTTTCATCTTCTGTTTAAAAAAACTTTTGCATTCTGCAATTGAAAAGGTGTCAGAAAAAAAGTAAAATTGTATTGTCAAAATTATTTTCTTGCTTGCTGGTGGCTTAAATGGCATTTTATTCAAAATGTGAAAATATCACCTATGAGAAAACTTCAATGAAAAAGGGAATTGGATAGGCCCATTGTCTCGTTTTTAAAAAAAAGTAGCTGCAATGTTAATGAAAAACAGACCTGGTAGGTGGATTTAAGAGTAGTGCTTAACCTTTTTCGGACCGCCGCATGTAAATCCTACGCGAACTCTATAATTTACAGCCAAGCTATAAGGTACAACCGGATTTGTTCTGACAGGATGGACAGAGACAAGCACCTGGATTGCCTTAAGAACACTTTCATTAAACAAGGTATTGTCCTCCTATGGCTGAGGCCCAAATCAGGAAAGCCAGCAACATCCCCAGGACTGAACTCCTGAAATATAAGCAAAACCAGAAAGAGGAACGTGTCCCTTTGGTTGTCACCTACAACCCACACCTGGAAATCTTAAGGAGGATTGCTAAGGAACTTCATCCCATTTTATACAAGGATCACAGACTGAGAACGATATTCCCTAAACCTCCACTCTTGTCATATCGGCAACCACACAATCTAAAACAGATGATTGTCAGGAGCTCTTTGAATAGGCCTCAACAAAACGGAACATCACCCTGCCGACAAAAAATATTTGGGACCTGCAGACACATTTACTCCACTGACAGGGTGACGATACCAGGTTCACAACAGGAGTACAGAGTACAAGGTACATTTTCCTGTGGTTCCACCAATCTGGTATATCTGATCATGTGTGCTAAATGCCCCAATGTTATGTACGTGGGAGAAACTGGACAAACTCTGCGCAAACATATGAATGGGCACAGGCACACTATTAATGATACCAAATCTGGACTCCCAGTTGCTACACACTTTCGGTCCAACGGACACAGCATGGATGATCTTCGTGTCACTGCCCTGAAGGGTGGCTTCAAAAACGTCAAATGATCGATTAATAGCAGAAACAAAATGTATAAATTGGTTCAAAGCTGTGCAGAATGGTTTGAATAAGGAAAACAACTTTTTATAATGGTATAAGACTGATGATATTTTAACTTTCTCAGCCATTCTAGCTGAACTTGTGAACTAAGAATTTACGATACCTCTGGGTCAATCCTAATGCCAGGTCTGTGAACATCGAGTAAACAAGGATCCTTATCTTACCGAAAAACCTCTAACCCCATTGAGATGGTCTGTTTGAATTAAGGCATCTTAATGACATGTATTTATGCTTGAAAAAAATATCTGTTTTCCCTTTTGATGTTGCATGTATAAAGCTGTCTGTACCACGAGCTTGCAAACTAACAGGATATAAGCCCGACGAAGGCTGCAAGGCCAAAAGCTTGCTTATTTTTATTCATTTTTAGTTAGCCAATAATTGGTATCATCCTGATTTAAAACTTCTTGCTTTTACTGATGGCTAACACGGTACAATACCCTACTGCTAGCACTTGTAGCTGTACAAGCCTGATGCGGAGTAGAATTTCCACTCCTGACACGATCGTGCGCACCCGAGAGGGGAGATTAAGCTGTCATATAACAGCTGACATCTCCCCTCGGTGATCAGGAGCCATCGTGATTGGCTCCTGATCACGTGATCACTATGATCACCGGCGGATCGTAGTGATCACCAATAGAGCTGCGGCGGTCTGAGGGAGAAGAAGAGGATCCACTCACCTTCCTGAGGTTCACCTAGTGATTGGCGCTTCCCTCCACTCTGGCCGGCATCTCCACTCGCTCTGACGTAAGTGTCGAGTCCCAGCTTGATGACGTCATCAAGCCATGACCGGAAACTTAACGTCAGTGCGAGTGAGGATGCCGGCTAGAGCTGCTCATCGCTGGAGTCTGGGAGGTGCGTAAAGGCTGCTGGCTACAGGGGGGGGGGGGCACCTGGCTACAAGGGGGACACCATGTCCAGCTAGCTAGACTGGGGATCCGGCTGCCTGACACCCCCAAATGTGCCCCCCTCGCATTTAAAATGGCCTGGTCCTTAAGAGGGGTTAGGCAGCCGGTCCCCAAAGGGTTAATGATTAGTTAAGAAATAGTACCAAGAAGAATGTATTAAACACTCTTGTATAAAAAGTTAGATTAAAAAAAGGCGCCCACTCCTATAAACAAAAACAAAAAAAAACTTAAAAAGTAGAGGCTGTGTTGTTCTTAACCCCTCCTGAAGAACAAGATTAGTATTTACTTTAGGAAAGTTTATCAGTTCAAAACCTCATGATATAATGAATTGGTTGTGTAATACACATGATTAATAGAACATTAGTAGCAAAGAAAATAGTGTCATATTTTTATTTTCAGGTATATAGGTTTTCTTATAACATTGCATCATTCTCTAATAATTGCGGTTTCCACAATACACTTAGCATTTTAAATTATTTCACAGAGCAGGCTAATGAGCTTTTGAACTTTTCTCAGCAGAAAAAAAACATAAACAATGAGGAAATAATGAGAGACAGTTGAGATAAGTGCTTCAAAAGACAGTGCTGTCCATGACTTTCTAAAGTGGTAAAGCTCACAGACGCTCCTTTGCACAGAAAACAACTGAAGTTTCTTAATGAGTAGAAAAGGCTGCTACACTCACATTCACCCAACAAGGGAGCAGGGAGTCTTGACCAGATTCAGCAATGCACACAGTAAATCCCGCTACACCAGTGTTGTATGGTGAAAAGTTGAAAAATCTTTATTCCATATCAAAATCACAGCATCACAGCATACAGGTAAAAGCTCACGCGTATCGGAGCAGATATGGCTCCTTAATCATAGCCATATAGCCTAGCTATGATTAAGGAGCCATATCTGCTCCGATACGCGTGAGCTTTTACCTGTATGCTGTGATGCTGTGATTTGGATATGGAATAAAGATTTTTCAACTTTTCACCATACAACACTGGTGTAGCGGGATTTCCTGTGTGCATTGCTGAAGTTTCTTAACTCTTCCTGTACTGGAAACAATATGAGACTCATATCTGTGCTAATAATTTTTATTATTATTATTTATTGTATTTATATAGCGCCAACATATTACGCAGCGCTGCACAATAGATAAAAGGGGTAACATACAAGGTAGAACATACAGGAAACTCACAACAAAACAAGATCATGCAAATGATTTGATAATACAGTTTCATAGGTCAAAATAGAGATTGTTCTAGTCCACAAAAGGGGTGATTGTCAGTAAGATTGCATAATCAAGCTGGAAACACTAAGGGAGATGGCCCTGCCAGAGGCTTAAGCAGGCCATACACTGGCCCGATTTGCGCCCGTTTCGACAGCAGATTCGATCACTGGGATCGAATCTGCTGCCAATCGTTCACGCTACACGCCGAATTTCGATCCATTTCGTCCGATCCCGTCGATCGTGCCGTGCGGAAAATAACCGTCGATCGCCCGCGGGTAAAGAGCGCATCGCTAGCGGCGTTCGAGTGCCCGACGACCGACGCAATAGAGCCCGCATACATTACCTGCTCCGCCGGCGCGACTGCAGTCTCCCGGTCACCGCTGCTCTGTCTGCGCTCTGGTCTCCAGGTCCGGCATGCCTCACTTCTTCTAGCCCGGCAGGAAGTTTAAACAGTAGAGCGCCCTCTACTGTTTAAACTTCCTGCCGGGCTAGAAGAAGTGAGGCATGCCGGACCTGGAGACCAGAGCGCAGACAGAGCAGCGGTGACCGGGGGACTGGAGTTGCGCCGGCGGAGCAGGTAATGTATGCGGGCGGGCGGGGGCAGCAGCAGCAGCACCACCACAACAGATTGTGAACGGTTTCAGGCTGAAATCGGTTCACAATCTGTTTGCTGTAAAGGTGGCCATACGATCCCTCTCTGATCAGATTCGATCAGAGAGGGATCTATCTGTTGGTCGAATCTGATGGCAAATCGACCAGTGTATGGCCACCTTTACAATCTAAAGGGTGGGGGTGGAGACAATAGGTGCATCTGTTGAGAGGGTGTCTAACAAAACATATTATGGTGCTGGTGTAGGGGGGTATGCGAGCATGAAAGGGTGAGTCTTGAGAGCTTGTGTGAAGGTATTAAAGGTGGGGGCAAGTCTGGTGGCTGGAGGGAGTGAGTTCCAGAGAGTAGGGGCAGCCCTGGTGAGGTCCTGCAATCATGCATGTTTGTTTTTATTTGATGGAGTGGCTTGTGGGCTGTGCAGTTCAGATTCAAAGGCAGAGATGATCTAGTTAGACAGCAATAGTGTTCAGCAATACAAGTAAATCACAACAAAGATAATGTTACCTTAATGTGGTGCTTATTTCTGCTGAATTACTGGTGAATTCTGGTAAATTCATTTTTTCGCCCTTTGAAAGCTGCCCTTAGAAAGCGAACCTATTTGTCGGCGAACCGACAAAAGAATGAGCTCTCCTTAGATACACAGAGCTAATCAGGAAGGCCTGGTCAGCTGGCAGACAATATGCTAATTAATAGAGGTGGGCTTGTCTCCTGCAAGTTCAAACAGATCTGTATGTGATACAGGCTTTGATGGAAATTGCAGGCCAGCCACCAGGAAGTAAAGTGTGAACAAACAATGCCAGAATTCAATAGCAATTACAATAATGTCTGTAATGTTACTCAGGTGCTTACACTATTACAGAGGAAGATCAAGAAAGCAAAAGTGATCAAATACAAAAGATGGAAATTATCAGACATACACAGGCAATGCAGGATGAGATTAAGCGTGTGGTTTTATTTCTTAGCAGTACTACACATACAAATCATTATATCATACGTTTATTTTCAGTTCAGATTCCCTTGAATTAAACAACGTGTTTCACACAGGGTCTACACACTTCTTTAAGTCACTCTCACAGCAGAGCCTTTTAGTTATAGCCAAAAAGTCTGACTGAGTACCTCTATTTTAATATTTTAATTAAAAAAATCATCACTGTAGATTTATTCCTGTATAAATCCCTTACAAGCAGTGATGCTCATCCGAGCTCGGATATCCGAGATACTCGGATATCCTAGCTCTTTTTTCACTATTCGAGCTCGAATACCGAGCTCGAATAGCATTAGCTATCCGGGCTGTGCTATCCGAGCGCACTCGGATAGCAATCAGCTATCCAGAGATATCCGAGCTATCCGAGCTCGAATACGGAGCTCGGATAGCGTCATCAGCGGGTGACGTCACCTCGAGTCCTCACAAGCGAATCAGAGGGCTCCCAGCCCTCTGACTGCAGCCAATCACAGAGGGGGAGCCTGGCCAAGCCCCCCTCTATAAATAGCGGGCCCAATGTTGCCTCACTCGTCCTGCTTGTGACTTACTGACTGACTGTACTGAGAGACTGCTCCAGTGCTTTTTGTCTGTGCAAGTAGTGCTCATTGTTCAATACACCAAGCGTTTTTTACACTCCAACACTTTATATTCACCTGTATTGCTTTGTATTGTAGATAGATTGTATTTTAGGCAGTTTAGTTTGTGTGATTAGGGACTAGGGAGGGAGACTGTCACTGGTGCTGCTGCAGCTGCAGCCAGCAGCTAGGCCCTGTGCCTAGGCAAGGCAGCCTGCCCTGCTCTGTGCTCTAGTCTCTAGTTACCTGTGCTCTCACCTGTCCTACTCTACTGTACTACTTCTGTGTTAGATAGATTATTGTACTATTTTGTAGTTAGCAAGGCCCAGCTTTACTGCTATACCTGTCCTGTATCTGCTCCCTGTAATCTAGTCACACCTGTTCTATTGTTTAGCTAGATTCTTCTATTGTTTAGTTAGTACTGTAGTGTACTCTAGTCTGTGTATAAGGACCGTCCGTCACCGCGTTACCTAGGATCTTTGTGTGCGCAGTGCACGTCTGCGCTGTCCGCACCCTCTCGTTAGTGCTACACCCGTGTCCTATTGTTCTTCTATTGTGTATTCGCTGAATTGTACTGTACTCTAGTCTGTGTATAGGGACACTGTCAGTCAGCGTCAGCTAGGGTCTTTGTGTGCGCACTGCGCGCTCTCTCGTTAGCGCTACACCGATCTCTGCTGTAGAGTACACCTGTCCGTCACCTCACACACCCACCACCACCAGTCCCACCCCATTAAAGTACCCCACTTGTCCCACCCGCCTTTACATACATAACTTTTTTTTTCATTTGTATAATATTAAAAATATATGATGTCTGGCACTGGCAGCCGCGGTTTGGGCAGGGGCAGCAAGGGCAGCAAGGGCATCGGCAAGAGAGGAGGTCGCGGCAGCCACGCCACCACCACCATGCGCAGTTCTGCGTCTGCACCAGTGGCTATTCCGCCATTAGCCACTGGTCGTGGACGCCTTGGCCGCCCATCAGCTGGGAGTCATGCTGCAGAGACACAGCAGCAGCATGTGGCACAGATGTTCCTCCCACCGCCAGGTCATAGCCATCCTATTGAGGAGAAGGACGCAGACTCTGTGGTGGAACTGATGGTGGATGAGCAGGCCACCATTAGCTCTGGAACCGAGTCCTCCACCCCCGCCACCACTCCTGTTCGCAAGAGCAGCAGCAGCCGCCCAGCACTGCCTGGGGAGGAGGAGGAGTGCAGTTCTCTAGCCCCAGCGGGCAACACCAGCACCCTGTCACTCAGCACCTTCTTTACCCCAAACACAGCGAGGGTATTGAGTGCTGTTGTGGCAGAATTTGAGGAGGAAGAAATGCTGATGGGCACTTTGGGGGATGATGCTTTGGACAGTCAGACAGTGGTGACTGTCCATCAGCCCATGCATGCAGAAGGGGAGTTTGTGGGGTCATCCCAGCAGGACATGTTTGCGGAGGGGGAGGATGATGATGATGACAGGGTGAAGGACAGAGACTGGGTGGCAGATCCTGGGGATGTCATCAGCTCTGAGGAGGAGGAGGATGCGGCTGCGGGCCTTGCTAGAAGGATCAGATTCGCAGATCATGGGCAGGATCAGAAGTGGGCGTGGTATGCAGGCCACACAGCATGCGGATCCGGAGAGTTCTGCCAGTGCCACCAGCCGCACCAAGACCCCCCCCCCCCCCCCCCCAACCACCACAGGCAGACCAGCGGCAGCAGCACCTTCAAGCCGAAGGGAAAACTTCACCTCCCCAATTTGGTATTTTTTAACCCTGCCATATGTGGATTGCAAGTATGCCACCTGCAAACAGAGCTGCCAGCAGCTCAGCAGAGGGAAGGACCCCTCTGTGTACGGCACCACCTCTCTGGTGACCCATCTGGTAGGGAAACACTTTCATGAGCATGAGGAGTTCATGAAGTTGAAGGAAGCTGGCAGTGGCAGTGGCAGACCCGCCACCACTGCAAAGCCTTTGGCAGCAGCCACCCGCCCTCCTCCACCTCCTCCAGCAGCATCAGCAGGAGTGCATCAGAAACGCACTGCTCCTCCTCCCTCTGCAACTCCTGCCGCCGACACTGAGGCCTGTTCTGGCAGCCAGTCCTCAGTGGCCTCCTCTGCTCCCTCCAGTGATTCCCGTGCCAGCAAAAGGCGTCGCCAGACCTTGCTCAGCGACACCTTCCAGGGGGTGGTCAGGGTTCTGCCTCCCAGCAGCCGCCGCGTGCGTCAGCTGAACGGCTTGCTGGCACGGGCCATGTGCTCCCAACTCCTGCCTTATTCCCTTGTGCAGGAAGGGAGCAACATGCGT
The DNA here is from genome assembly GCF_040937935.1 of Hyperolius riggenbachi. Classification (NCBI taxonomy): domain Eukaryota; kingdom Metazoa; phylum Chordata; class Amphibia; order Anura; family Hyperoliidae; genus Hyperolius; species Hyperolius riggenbachi. Next base: position 160,752,923 of record NC_090648.1, on the reverse strand, counting down.
GCGCTCCTGATGTGTGCAGCCCCGATTTTCCAATCCCCAGCCGACATTTTTTTGCACGCACGGCCATCCCCCACATCACCGCTCTGTGATGGCCAATGTCGGGAGAGGGCTGGATCACGCAGTGGGTCAACGGGTCCACGTCACCATGGACTCGTGGAGCAGCCGGTTTGGAACAGGCCACTATCTGTCCTTCACCACGCATTGTGTCAGCTTGGTGGAAGGGGGTGAGGAGGGGGAGCAGCATCGGGCACTGTCAGAGCAGCAGCAGCAGCAACAACGCAGTGGGTGGTGCCACCATGCAGGGTCAGCGGAACAGCAGCAGGTTCCTCTGATCCGCTTCCATCCTCCGGCACACCAGACCAACCCCCCCGCCTCAGCAGCAGCATGAAGCCCCGCCACTGCCAAGCGCTGCTGGAATTGGTCAGCCTGGGGAACACCAAACTGACGGCGAACCATGTCCTGGCCAAACTCCGAGAGCAGGAGAGGAATTGGCTGACCCCCAGAGGCCTCAGAGTCGGAGAGGTGGTGTCCGACAATGGGGCAAACCTGGTTGCTGCAATCAGCAGGGGAGACCTGACCCACATCCCCTGCCTGGCCCACGTCCTGAACCTGGTAGTCCAAAAGTTCCTGCGGACCTACCAGGGGATGGACAGACTCCTTGAGACGGCAAGGAAGGTTGTGTGTCATTTCCGGCACTCGGATGCAGCCGTAGCGAGCCTGGAAGAGGTGCAGAAGGAGCTGGACCTGCCACAGCACCGGCTCATGATCGATGTTCCAACTCGCTGGAACTCCACCCTGGCGATGTTGGAGCATCTGGTTGAACAGAGGCAGGCTGTCAGCCAGTACGTTGCACGAGCAACAGTTGCCGCCATCACTGCAACTGGGCATGCTGCCACCAACCTCCCGTCCATCATCTCCACGGGGGACTGGGGGCACATGCAGCAGGTGTGCTCAGTGCTGGCACCCTTCCTGCAGGCCACCAACATGGTAAGCAGGGACCATGCAATGGTGTGCAAGTGGGTCCCCATGGTGTGTGTGCTGGACAGGGCCCTGTATGCACTGCTGGAAGAGGGAGCGGCAGCCTTGGACCAGCAGGCGCTGCAGGCAGCTTCACAGGCCACCTCTGAGGAGGAGGGCTTGGAGTTGGTGGAGGTCCCTGACCTTGCTGCTGATGAGGGGGAGCAGCAGAGCACAGCTGGAGTGGTGCGGGGGTGGAGAGAGGATGAAGTGGAGGAGGCAGAGGATGAGGAGGACAGCACTGTTGGCTCTGGGGCTGCCGATGATGTGCCAGCAGACATGGCCAGACTCTTCCCAATGGCAGCGCACATGCTGAGGTGCCTGCGCAGGGACCCAAGGGTCATCCAGATGAAGCAGAGGGAGGACATCTGGATCTGCATGATGCTGGACCCACGTCTGAAGGGGAAGCTCAGCCAGTTCCTGCCTGCAGGAGGAGACCGTGCGCAACAAATAAGGGATTTGCAGCTGTCCCTTGTTGAGCGCTTGGAGGAAGCCTTCCCTCAGCCATCCACCCCCACTGTCCAGCCAGCACAGAGGCAGCAGCAGGTGCCTGCATCCACCAGCAGCAAGCGCACGCGCACCACAGACCTGCTGTCTCTGACCAACGAGCTCTACATGAGTGTAGAGCTGCCAGGGACTAGAGAGGAGGTGCCTGCAGCAGCATCCTTCTCCAGTCACAGACAGCGCTTGACCCGCATGGTGGCTGACTACATGGGGTCCTTCAGCGGGCTTGACAGCGTTGCCCCTGTTGATCCCATGGAGTATTGGGTCAAGCACCTGCCGATATGGAGCGAGCTTGCACAGTACCCCCTGGAAGTGCTCTCCTGCCCCCCTTCCAGCGTACTGTCAGAGCGTTGCTTCAGTGCAGCCGGTGGAGTCGTCACTGAGAAGCGATCTCCTCTGTCTCACAAGTCTGTGGACAGACCGACGTTTCTCAAAATGAACCAGGCTTGGGTGGAAGGCGAATTCCTGGCCCCTGTTGTCGGCGAGAGGGGGACATGAAGTGGCACACACACAATACACCTGCTGCTGCTGATCTATTTCTTCCTGCTGTCTGTGTCTCCACTGCCAGGGAACACATTAAAAGGTGCTGCTGCCCATGCGCCACCAGCTATTTACACTCAAAAATAGCTGCATTTCTGAAACAAAAAAGTAATAATTTTATTATTTTCGAGGTGTCCGGGTTGAAAACTGTGCTGTCCCGATTGTGTATTGGACACAATGTGGGCTTCACGACCCGTTGTCTGGAACCTCATGGTGTTTATTTACGGCCCTGGTACCACTGCTAGGACCCAGGGCCTATTATGTCTCGCTGCCTACCCTCCTGCCTGCTGCCTGCTGCCAGTCTGCCACACACTCATCCTCCTCACGCTGCCTGCTGCTGTATTTCCTCCTGCTGTCTGTATGTTTCCACTGCCAGGGAACACATTACAAGGTGCTGCTGCCCATGCGACACAAGCTATTTACGTTCAAAAATAGCTGCATTATGTTGAAAAAAAAATTAATTATTTTAGAGGTGTCCGGGTTGAAAACTGTGCTGTCCCAATTGTGTATTGGACACAATGTGGGCTTCACAACCGCTGTCTGGAACCTTATGGTGTTTATTTACGGCCCTGGTACCACCGCTAGGAACCAGGGCCTATTATGTCTTGCTGCCTGCCCTCCTGCTGCCTGCTGCCAGTCTGCCACACACTCATCCTCCTCACGCTGCCTGCTGCTGTATTTCCTCCTGCTGTCTGTGTCTCCACTGCCAGGGAACACATTACAAGGTGCTGCTGCCCATGCGCCACCAGCTATGTCTCGCTGCCCGCCTGCCTGCTGCCACTGCCACACACTCATCCTCCTCACGCTGCCTGCTGTTGTATTTCCTCCTGCTGTCTGTGTCTCCACTGTCAGGGAACACATTACAAGGTGCTGCTGCCCATGCGCCACCAGCTATTTACGCTCAAAAATAGCTGCATTATTTTGAAAAAAAATTTTTAAATTATTTTAGAGGTGTCCGGGTTGAAAACTGTGCTGTCCCAATTGTGTATTGGACACAATGTGGGCTTCACGACCGCTGTCTGGAACCTCATGGTGTTTATTTACGGCCCTGGTACCACCACTAGGAACCAGGGCCTATTTTGTCAGTCACATCACACTGCCTGACACACACTACTCCTCCTCCTGTAGCTGCATTGAGCTTCTGCTGTCTGTGTGCTGCTACCACTGCCAGGGAGAATAGAAGAAGAACTATTTTCTGCTGCCACCCACTCTCCTACCAGCTATTACCACACTACAATAGCTGTAACTACTTCCTCCTCCTGCTGATGTCTGTGTTTTACCACCGCCAGGGTACACAGAAAAAGGCGTTGTGGCTTGCAATGTGCCACTACCTATTATGCCATCAACACAAATTTAACTATGGTGTTATTAAAATAAAATATTTCCACAAATGAAGTAAAAAAAATATTACAAAAGAAAGGAAAACCAAGACACATAATATAATAATAGATAAGAAGAGGAAGAAGAAGAAGAAGATATAGAAGAAGAAGATATAGAAGAAGAAGATGAAGAAGATATAGAAGAAGAAGAAGAAGAAGAAGATATAGAAGAAGAAGACGAAGAAGAAGAAGATATAGAAGAAGAAGAAGAAGAAGCTATAGAAGAAGAAGAAGAAGAAGACGAAGAAGAAGAAGATATAGAAGAAGAAGAAGAAGATATAGAAGAAGAAGAAGATATAGAAGAAGAAGAAGAAGATATAGAAGAAGAAAAAGATAATTGAAGAAGATACAAGAAGTAGAAGATGAAGAAGATTCGAGTAGAAGAAGATATAGAAGAAGAAGAAAAAGAAGAAGATGTAGAAGAAGAAGAAGAAGAAGATATAGAAGAAGAAGATGAAGACGACGTAAATGAAGACTTACAACAATTTTGGACACACCTTCTCATGCAAACACTTTTCATGAAGTTAATTTACTTTTTTTGAGACCTTATTTATAACTACTACATCACCACATAATCACTTGATGTTTTTCTTCATAAAAAAGGTGGTTTCATGCATCATTGACCTCCAATACAAGTTTTAAAAGCTATTTAAGGCCAGCTCGAATATTTTACTCGAATACAGACTCGGATAGTGACGTCGGATATCCGAGTTCGAATCGGGTATTCGATTAACTCGAATATCGAACTTCGAGTGAATTCGGTTAGTTTACTATCCGAATTCGACCAAACTCGAATAGGATAATTAGGTATCCGATCAACACTGCGTACAAGTCTACAGCTAGAATATGAGGAACCGTTTTAGACAATGCATTATAACAATATCAAAGGAGATATGGACATGGCTTAAGTCAGGTCACTATATAGGATATAACATTAATAGTACATAAGTACATGTTTACATTATTTTTTATTTATGTGTTGTTATTGCACATCTGTATCATGCTTAAGCCAATGATGGCAAAAGTGTAAAATATTTTAACCACTTCAGCCTTCAGTCGTTTTCACTTTATGCATCCGAGCAATTTTCACCTCCCATTCATTAGCCTATAACTTTATCACTACTTATCACAATGAACTGATCTATATCTTGTTTTTTCCGCCACCAATTAGGCTTTCTTTGGGGGGTACATTTTGCTAAGAGCCACTTTACTGTAAATGCATTTTAACAGGAAGAATAAGAAAAAAACGGAAAAAATTCATTATTTCTCAGTTTTCAGCCATTATAGTTTTAAAATAATACATGCCTCCATAATTAAAACTCATGTATTGTATTTGCCCATATGTCCCGGTTATTACACCATTAAAATTATGTCCCTATCACAATGTATGGCGACAATATTTTATTTAGAAATAAAGGTGCATTTTTTCCGTTTTGCATCTATCACTATTTACAAGTTTAAAATAAAAAAAAAATTAGAAATATTTCATCTTTACATTGATATTTAAAAAGTTTAGACCCTTAGGTAAATATTTACATGTTTTTTTTTATTGTAATGTTTTTTTTTTTTTTTTTTGTATTAAACATTTTATTTGGGTATTTTTGGGAGGGTCGGATGTAAGCCATAGTTTTATAATGTAAATGTGTCTTGAGTTTTATTTTTTTCACTTGTAGTTGTAGTTTTACTTTTTGGCCACAAGATGGCAGCCATGAGTTTGTTTACATGACGTCACTCTAAGCGTAACAAACGCTTAGAGCGACATATGGGGACGTTACAGCCAGAAAAAGCACAGCTTCCGAGAGAAGCTGTCGCTTTTTCAGCGGGGGAGAGGAATCAGTGATCGGGCACCATAGCCCAATTCACTGATTGCCAGGCTAACGAACCGCGGCCGGGAGCGCGCGTGCACGCGCGCGATCGGCCGCGGGAGCGCGTCGACGCGCACATGGCCTCCTGGGCGTAGCTACTACGTCCAGGAGGCCAAAGTAGTATGCAATATAACAACTAAGATATAAAAAAAGATGCTGGTATTATCCCTGCATTGTAAGGCTACAGCTAGAATGTGGAGTATAGCTTTGACACTGCATTATAAAAAAAATGTAAAATACAAAAAAAGATAGGTAAACTTTGCGGATGGACAGTGTACATAACAGTCAGTCACTGCCAATGCCGCACTTTCCATCAAAATTTTGGTGCCTTTCTATAACCCCCCAATTAGGCCTGTGCTCACGCAAAGAAAAAGCAACTGCTTGCTGAAGCAAGAAAGACCAGATTTGCTGCAAGATTGAACTTACAAATTTTGCTAACTCATTCCTATTAAGGTTACTGTTTACAAGCTATGCAAGGGGGTGCTAGTAAAAAAGGGCGCACAGGGATAGTGGACAAAAAGGGCACCGCCATAGACTGCAATGCAAAATATCGGCTATTCGGCGCCCGACAGGAAAAAAGGGCGCCCGAGAAATAGCGGTTACAGGGATCGTGTTAACAAAAGTTTTCGTTTACACAATAAGGTTTATAACAAATATCGTTTACAAGTTCGTTTTGAGTTTGTGTCATACTTAATTTTTCTTTTAAATTTCGTTTATATCAGTTTTTACTTATTTTTTAGTTTCAAAATTTCGTTTACAAAACTATAACAACTACATTTTTTGTTTACACTTCTTTGATCATTTAAAAATTTGTTTTCATATGTATAATGCGTAAATACCGTTTTCAACCTTATTGTATTAGAAATACATCGCTTTTGGTATTAACTTTGTTTTTATACGTATAATGCGTTGATTATAGTTAATAAAATATCGCTTTTAATATTACTGTTATTTTAAGATTTCTAATGTGTACGTGATTGTAAGGCTATCTATTGTATTGTATATATTTATATATACTTTTCTCTATTTATAATATTTATGTATACGTGATTTTAAGGCTATTTTAAGGCTATTTATTCTATTACAAATATATAAATTATTTTATTTATGTTATTTGTAGAGAAGTATTTTAAGGATTAAATATATTATTGTTTATATGTGTTTAGGGTGTTTGTGCATTGGGGACGGTTAGGTTTAGGCATTACCAGGGGGGTCTAGGGTTAGGGATAGGTACAGGGAAGGTTAGGTATAGTTACAGTATAATATACGCAACCAGGGGGTGGTTAGGGTTAGGCACCACCAGGGGGGTCTAGGGGTTAGGGTTAGGTACAGGGAGGGTTAGGTATAGTTACAGTGCAATATAGACCACCAGGGGGATGGAAAGGGTTAGGCATCACAAGGGGGGTGGTTAGGGTTAGGCACCACCAGGAGGGTCTTAGGGTTAGGCACCACCAGGGGGGTGGTTAGGCACCACCAGGGGGGTGGTTAAGGTTAGGCACCACCAGGGGGGTGGTTAGGGTTAGGCACCACCAGGGGGGTGGTTAGGCACCACCAGAGGGGTGGTTAGGGTTAGGCACCACCAGGGGGGTGGTTAAGGTTTAGGCACCACCAGGGGGGTCTTAGGGTTAGGCACCACCAGGGGGGTGGTTAGGGTTAGGCACCACCAGGGGGATCTAGGGGTTAGGGATAGGTCCTCCCTGTACCTATCCCTAACCCCTAGATCCCCCTGGTGGTGCCTAACTCTCTGTGTGAGAGTAAGGTTAGGTATAGTTACAGCACAATATATTTAATATATACAATTTATTAAATTATGTATATTTAACCACTTTCCCCTCCACTACAGTATATCTACGTCAGCTGTGGCATCCTCCAAGCCACAGCGACGTAGATATACTGACCTGGCTGCAGCCCTGCTGTGCACGGTCGGGTGCTCTTTAGAGTGCACCCTCCTTCATCTGTCCCCCTCGGCGCACATATAGTTAATAAAAAGGCACAAGCAGGCAGCCACACTCACCTACCTCGTTCCTGCGACTGTCCTGAAGGCTGTTCCTCCGATCCCCGCTCTGCAGTCAGCCGCATATTGCCGGAAACCCGGATCCCGGCTTGATGATGTCATGAAGCCTGGACCCGGGTTACCGGCAATATGTGGCTGACTGCAGAGCGGTGATCGGTGGATCAGCCTTCAGGACAGTCGCAGGAACGAGGTAGGTGAGTGTGGCTGCTTGCTTGTGCCTTTTTATTAACTATATGTCCATGGAGGGGGCTGCCTGATGGGGGGGGGACATCTGGCTATAGTTTCTTGGGGGAGGGGGAGGGGAGGGGGATATCCAAAGGGGGGTATACATGTTCACTGGGGGGCATCTGAGGAACCAAGGGGAGGGTGGTTTACAAATTTTGCACATCTGGGCACCTGGGGGGGCCCATAACTTAATACTGGGGGCACGTTTGGCTATAATGGGGGGCAGCGCTAATCCTGGGGGTACATCTGGCCATAATGGGGGTAATCCTGATCTGGGGACACATCTGGCTATAAAGAGGGGCACTATTCCTGGGGGTGCATCTGTCAATCTATTCTGGGGGTGGCAAACACGGGACACATCTGGCTATGCTGGGGGGCTAATATTGGGGACACATCTGGCTATACTGGGGGGGTGGGGTGATACTGGGGACACATCTGGATATCTATACTGGGGCGACTTTAACTGGTGGCACAGTTTTTATGTCAATCGCACTTTTTATTTTTAAACAGAAATTGGTCAAAATTGAGAAATAGTGAAATGTTTTTATTTTCCCCCCTTTTTCCCATTAACATGCATAGAGAGGAACATTTTACTTGGGACCAAATACCCCCCAATGAAAGCTTAGTTTGTCTTGAAAAAAAAGATATATTGATCATTTATGTGGCACGAGTACAGATTAAGTCATTGGTGATTAAACAGGGACACCGCTAAAGCGTCAAAACTGCTCTGGTCAATAAGTGGAAAACAAGGTCTGGATGCGAAGTGGTTAAACAAAGAGGGGGTCTAGGGGTTAGGGATAGGGATAGGGAGAGATCTGTGTGAGCCTACAGTTAGGTATAGTTACAGTAAAATATCTGTAAAACCTACCATTGCATTGCTATGCTTAATACAAGTGTAAATATCGTTTTTGTTATAGACGCTATTTGACGTTTCTTTTCAGAATTCGTTTGTTGTTATAGACGGTATTTTGCCATTTCATTTCAGTTTATTTAACCTATTTAGCACTAAATTTTCGTTTACAACCTCTTAAACGAAAAATATGGTTTTGCATTAAAACTTACAATTTCGGCTATACCCCGCACCCTTTTTTCCAGGCGCCCTTTTTTGATACACGCATGCAAGGGATATAACCATACCGCCACTAGGTGGTGCTCAAGTTTTGATGAATAATTTATGAATATGCATTATGCTGGCTCTATATAAGTGTGTGCTGGGTCTGATGTGGTCACCTAATGAAGACACAATGCATTGAAAGGCTTTGTGGGTGACCCAGACACACATAGAGCCAACATATAGACAGTTTTGTCCTCCCAGTTCTTTAATCTATGCACTCCGTCTCTATCCGCAGCTGGAGATGCAAAGGAGAAGGCTTCGCGATTTATTTATTTTTAATGTCTTTTTTTTTTATTTAACCACTTGCCGACCGCACACTCATAACGTGCGTCGGCAAAGTGGCAGCTGCAGGACCAGCGACGCAGTACTGCGTCGCCAGCTGCAGCCTAATTAATCAGGAAGCAGCCGCTCGTACGAGCGGCTGCTTCCTGTCAAATCACGGCGGGGGGCTCCGTGAATAGCCTGCGGGCCGCCGATGGCGGCTCGCAGGCTAGATGTAAACACAAGCGGAAATAATCCGCTTTGTTTACATTTGTACGGCGCTGCTACGCAGCAGCGCCGTAAGGCAGATCGGCGATCCCCGGCCAATCAGCGGCCGGGGATCGCCGCCATGTGACAGGGGACGTCCTGTCACTGGCTGCACAGGACGGATAGCCGTCCTGTGCAGCCCCGATCACCGGGGGAGGCAGCAGGTAGGAGAGGGAGGGGGGAATTTCGCCGCGGAGGGGGGCTTTGAGGTGCCCCCCCCCGCCACCCACAGCAGGCAGGAGAGATCAGACCCCCCCAGCACATCATCCCCATAGGGGGGAAAAAAGGGGGGCAATCTGATCTCCCTGCCTGCACCCTGATCTGTGCTGGGGGCTGCAGAGCCCACCCAGCACAGATCAATCAAACCAGCGCTGGTCCTTAAGGGGGGGTAAAGGGTGGGTCCTCAAGTGGTTAATGTCATTACTCATTAAACCTTATGTGTGTTTTTAGCACGTGTTCAAATAAATAAGGGCAATCTACTCTATAAGAGCACTCTTATTTTCTTTTTAGGTTCTTTCCACAAAATCCGTGTTTAGAGCTGCAGCATTGAAGTTTGCCCTAAATCTGTTTGTACAGTGTGGATTATCATCGGTGGATTGTGGTCATATCCTTTGATCTTGAGTGCAGTTTTTTTCTTTTCTATTGTTGTACGTATTTATATAGGACTTAAGATAAGTGGTTCCTTAAAGGGAGTTATAGAGATATAATCAAATGTCCTTACTATAGTTTAGAGAAGAAACCAGTTACTAATATGTTTTGGAGGAAATTCATGTAAACAGGGGGAAATATACAAACTCCATGTGTTATTTGGTCTCGATCAATCCCAGAAGCCTTGAGCTGCAAATCATAAGTGCAAACCATGTAACTACTTAGCCACTGTGCTGCCTGACTTGCCAGACAGATGACTCAGATGCCACATAATATCTATCTTCAGTATAAAAATAACTTATTACGGAATTATGCCAAGAACTCTTCAAAGGCCAGATGTCTAGGAAGATGTTCTTCACAGTAAGACTAATTAAAGATCACCAACACTTTTTTTTACATTTCCAAGATGCTCCCTCTAACCTCTCAGCAATTCAGAAAAAGATAAAATTATTATATAGCTTGTATTTTAATCCAGATTGCCATATCAGACAGAGCAACACTGGAGACACACCAATAGCTAAATAAAAATATAACTGGTTTTATAGTAATACCTACATAGTAAGTAAATGCAAATACAACAACATTAGACTGTCCGTCTGTGTTGGATCTGGTGCAGGGGCGCCTCTAGGCATAGGCAGTACAGGCCATTGCCTGGAGTGCTATTGGTCCTGGGGGCGCCATGTTGCTGGATCAAGCCACGCCCCTGTATGAAGCCACGCCCCCTGACTAAGGCCCACCTCCACGGGTGTTCTATTACTTGTTTCTGCTGCATCTGCTTAGCGTAAGTTGCTAGCAGCTGCCACTGTGTTCCTCTGTGCCTTGTACATCCTCCCCCCCCCCCCTTTGTGCCTCCTCCTGTCCCTTTTGTGCCTCCTTCTGTCTCCTTGTGCCTCCTTCAGTCCCTTGTGCCATGTTTGACCCCCTATTTGTCCTTCTGTCTCTTTTTATGCCTCCTGTCTCCCTTTTTGCCTCCATGTGCCTCTTTCAGTCCCCCTGTGCCTCCTTCTGTCCACCTGTGCCTCCTTCTGTCCACCTGTGCCTCCTTCTGTCCGCCTGTGCCTCCTTCTGCCCCCCTGTGCCTCCTTATGTCCCCTTGTGCCTTTCTTTGTTCCCTTGTGCTATCTCTGCCCCCCTGTTCCTCCTTCAGTCCCACTCTGCCTCCTTCTGTACTCATGTGCCTCCTTCTGTCACCATGTGCCTCTTCAGTCCCCATGTGCCACCTCTGTCCCCTGCGTCTTCCTCTGTCCCCCTGTGCCTCCTTCTGTGCCCCTTTGTGCCTTATTCTGTCTCCCTGTGGCTCTGTCTGTCCCCCTCTGCCTCCTGTCTCCCTGTGCCTCCTTATATCCCCCTCTGCCTTCTTCTGTCACCCTTTTGTAGCTCCTTCTGTCCCCCTTTGTGCATCCTTCTGTTCCCCTTTGTGCATGCTTCTGTTTCCCTTTGTGCCTCCTACTGTTTCCCTGTGCCTCCTTCTGCCCCTTGTGCTTTTTTCTGTCACCCATCGTGCCTCCTCCTTTCCCCTGTGTGCCTCCTTTAGTTCCCCTGTGTATCTTTCTTTCCTCCTGTGCCTCAATCTGTCCCCCTTTGTGCCTCAATCTGTCCCCCATTGTGCCTCCTTCTGTCCCCCTGTGTGCCTCCTTCTGTCCCCCTGTGCCTCCTTCTGGCCCTCATGTCATTTGTTGTGCCTCCTTCTGGCCCTCATGCCTTCTTCTGTCCCCTTGTACCGCCCACTGCCCCTTTGTGTACCTCCTTCCATCCTCCTGTGCCTCCTTCTATCCTCCTTTGTGTCTCATTCTGTCCCCCATTGTGCCTCCTTTTGTTGCCCGTTGTGCCTTCTTTTGTCCCCTTTGTGTCTCCTTCTGTACTCCTTTGTGACTTCTTCTGACCCTTCTTATGTCGCTCTGTGTGCCTTATTCAATCCCCCTGTGCCTCCTTCTGTCCCCCTTTTTGCCTCATGAAAGTGGAGCCCTGCCTATGTGTATTCTCTGTTGAAACGCTGCTGCAATAAGTGTAATTTCTGATGAAACGCTGCCGCATTATGATTATTTTTCTGGTGAAACATTGCCGCATTATGATTATATTCTGGTGAAACGCTGCTGCAATACGATTATTTTCTGGTGAAACACTTCCGCAGTACGTATATTTGCTGGTGAAACACTGCCGCATTACGATTATTTTCATGGGGGGGGGGGGTTGGGGGAGGCGCCATAGGTTTTCTCGCCTGGAGTGACAAAATGGCTAGAGGCGCCCCTGATCTGGTGGAACTCCTATGATGCAAAATTGATAGATTTGAAGTTGCTTTTGATCTGTTTTAGTTCTATGAATTATCCCTGCAAGTAGTAGCTGGAGGTAATAATTCAGAGATTTGTTGTTTCAGTTTACTCAACTGATAAGCTTTTTGTGATGTGTAACATCCTTTTGTTTCCATGCACATCAGTTTTGCTTTACCATCCGTTTATATACTTTTAAATTGTTGGTGCTCCTTAAGAAAATATGACAACATAAACCTGTTTTATAACTAACCCCAGTCTTCCTGCCTGTGGAGGCCAATGGTCAGCACTGCAGTGTTATACGTCCTTAAGGGCTAGTTCACAGTGCTCAGTGGCGTTGCAGAATAATTCTGCATGTCAACTCACTGCCCACACACTTTTAGGGTCCCGTTCTCAGTACTGTGTTGTAACTAGGGATGGCCCTGCTTAGGAGAACTCGTAGAGAAGCTTGTGATCAGTTTGATCAGCTGATAGATTTGTAAGGTTCTGATTTGCTGGTCCTGATCATGTGTTAAACCAGGAAGTCATCACAGCAAATTGGGATCTTACAAATCTATCAGCTGATCAAACTGATCACGTGCTTCTCCATGAGTTCTCCTAATCAGGGCCATCCCTAGTTGTAACTGATCATGTTATTCTAACTTGCTGCATGCAGGCTTTGTATTAAAGTTTGTGTCCAGTCTCTATTGCTCATTTTAACACGTGTCATGCAACTGACCGCTGTGAACCTCCTTATTGTGAATATCCTTATGCTAGGTACACACAATGCAATTTTCTGACAGATTTACTGTCAGATTGACTATTTCCAGCATGTCCAATCTGATTTCTGATCAATTTTCCTATTGATTTTCCAGTGAACGGAAAATTCATCAGAAAATCGATAGCAAATCAGATCGGACATGTTAGAAATAGTCAATCTGACAGTAAACCTGTAAAAAAATTGCATCGTGTGTATCTAGCATTAGTCTTTATTGCTGCATCTATCACTGGTTAATAGACAAGACAAGCGGACAGTCTAACAATAATGTAACATGCCAGAATGAGTTCTCACAACAAAAATAATGACTTTTCTCACTAAAGCCTAAAGGAAAATATGTGTTTCATTATAATGTTGAGAAAGTTTTTTTTTTTTCCTAAACTTCTTCTGTAATTATTTTTTTCTGTTCTATGTTAAGTCTGCACAAAGCCAGTGAGTGTTCACAGTGTGTAAGTGAAAGCCATCAGTGACCTGTTAGCAGTTCATACTTCACCAAGTTTCAGAACAAGCTAGAAGAAGGACACTTCTACTGACGTCTAATTATTGACTAATGACTGACCTCTAGATTGTAAACTTTCAGGGAGCCCCTCCCCCGCCTTTCAGTTTCTCACCCATACAGAGTTAATAGTCAATGAATATGAATATCAGAGAGTATTATGTTGTCTTAAACGAATCTGCAGTACACAGCCTGCATTTGTATTATGCAGTCAATTCATCCATGTTGATGTGCATGTATGATACAAGAGCACGCGTGTTAAAAAAGAATGATGTTTTTTGTAAGCAAAAAAACGTGAATACATTACAAAGTTATTTCCGAAGTCATATTCGTTCAAAAGTTGAATTTTTCATTATTTAGGGAATAAATTTGAACATTGGCATTTTCGCTCATCACTGTTTTTTTTATTTGCTGTCTTTTTTTTTTTTTTTAAATGAAGCCTGTCCACCGATATGATCAGTTACATTGACTAGATGCACTTAACTGGCCATCCAGAGGGCAAGTCTCTGTTCCGGCCCTCCATTTATAGAGTGCAAGTTCCAAACCAATCACATCATGATGAAAATTAGTAAACCATAATCCAGAAAATGGCATGGTCCATTTTCCTGGTCAGTAAGATCTGGCCTTGGATCCCCGAGATCTGATCTGGGTTTGAAAGCCATCTTCACCTCGGCACTAGTTGGCAGGGCTAAGAGTGGTGAAGTTAGCAGCTACATTTATACCAGTATATATTTCTGCATCTCAAGAGTTTGGGAGATCAGGGTAAGTTAAGGTTAAGGAGCCCGATGGAGAGCATCTCAGACTACTTTCAGTTTGTTAATACAAACCGGAAATCACTCCTATAGGCTTTACATAAGAAAAAAAATAATTCACCCAAAACAGACAGACACTGTAGACTGCAAATAAATCAGGAAGAACTGAAAATAATGTGCTTCTACAAAGAAAAAAAGTGTACATGAAAAAGAAAATTATGAAGTCCCACTTCATCATGCAGTACAGGAGCATATAAAACTGGTTCAGGTCCATAAAGGTGCTCACACGCTTTATGGACCTGAACCAGTTTTATATGCTCCTGTACTGCCTGATGAAGCAGGACTGTTGACCGTGAAACGCGTTGCGATTTTATGGAGCTGTGAATAAATTGTATATTTTTTACTCTGCATTTGAGTATATGTCCACTACCAGAGGGAGGTAAGTCCACCTCGACTTCCCTCTTTTTATCATTTTTAGAACATTGTTTTACTCTGCTTGGCGCCTCTGTTCATACATATTACAGCACGATTAAGTCCACCCCTGGTGGATAGTACTTTCCCCATTTTCCTATCTACAGAGAGCGACTTTTATACCTGAGTGGGGTCAGGTACTAACACTCTCCACCTGCCTGTCAAGTGGTTACCTGATGGTAACCCACCTTTGTGAGTATAAGAACCTTTGACATTACATTATATATTGAGCTTACCTTTATTGCACTATTGGGCTCTTGGTGTCATCTGTTTTGTTTTTACAAATGACGATTAACAAGGACTTTTGCATCCCACTGTAGATATAAATGTTTATCCTGCATGCTGTACAAAAACTAGGAAAAAATCCCTATCTAAAGCCTTTAGCTCAAAAACTGGCACAGAATGCAATATACTTTCACAGAAATTGTACTTGAAATGCAAAATAAACTATATTATTATTATTATGGATCCTGTTAATAATCACTAGATAAACACATCGTGATTTCAGTGTTTGTCATTACCTTTTAGTTAGTAACTTCTTGCTGTGGCTGCTCTATAAGCTATTCTAGGATGGCCATACACAAGGCAATCATGATTTTATAGCACTGAGAATTGTCTCTATAAATATTGTTCTCTATACTATTATCTATTTTACCAGTGTTATGTCTGTAGATACACTGGTGGAGCTAGTTTGGCTTACCAGTAGACCTGACAAAATGTTTTAGAAAAAGAGAGGACAGAGGATACATACAAACTTCTTGTTGGATCCCAGAAAAATGTATTGTAGGATATACTGTATAAATTAGGTATTACTGAACATACTGAACTTGAATGATGTTCTTTGAGGAGGATGGACCGGGTTTGGCTACTCCTTGGACACAAGATATAATTTCCAACTGGTCTTGGCTAAAACTCCAATTGTAATGATGTCATGTTTTGGATGTCTCCCATTTACAACATCATTTTGTTCACTTATAGAGAGCCGCCCTTCAGCCAATCAGCAGTGGTGCCTCAGAACATTCTATTTGGTCCCACTGAGGGTGGATATCAAAGCCTACACAATTAAGGTTATAAGGCTGGAAGTGTTGAGAGATTATGGAGATCCAGTGTGAGACTAATTATTAAACCAAAATAAAATAAGACTACACAGTGGACAGAGCTTACAATAGCTCTAGATCTAACAAAAGTTTGGAGGCCAGAATAATGATCGACAAAATCAGATAAGATTTACAAGGCATAGCCTCTGGTCTATGGCAGGCAACTAAGGATTACAGGTTGACAGAAATTAAATTTCACCGCTGCAGATACTAATCAGCACGAAACATTGCCATTGAGCCAAAAGCTCACATTGGTGTCTGAGAGACGTGAACATTAGGAAATTAAGCTTGGCACCTGTGTCACCTTGCACAGATTTAAACAGCACCTGGACCTTCCATATCACCCAAAGACTCCTTGCCAAGATTATAGACTGTGTAATCTCAACTTTGTTTGAACTTTTGCAATACATGATTTACCTTTCACTTTTGGGGTTTTTGGGTAGCAGATAACGGTAAAGGCACTAGGAAGAGGGATGAGGAGATACGGTGGGAGAAAGAATGGATTAGCCAATAGGAGGAAACTAATGTAACTAACCAGGATGGATAATTAACCACTGGAGGTGGTTTATAGAGATGCTCATTCGTATTTCGTGTAATTAAAATTTCCGCATTTCCAATTTGAAATCCATATTTCTGGTTGAAAATTGGAAAATGGAACTCGAAAATTTGATTTCGGTGGAAATACCGCATTACCACAACTCGGTCATTTCAGACCAATCACAGAACTCAAAAGCATTGGAAAAATCAGAGAATGCAGAAACAACTCGTAAGTATTTGGCCAATCAGAGAATGCAAAAAATTGACCAAAAAAGTCTACTCAGGAATTGGAACTCGGAAATCCGCAGACTCGGTAATTGGCATTGTCGGAAATCGGATTATATGCGGAATCAGAAATCGCCATTTCCGACCATCCCTAGAAGTTAACTTTAGGCACTGGATAAGTTATTAAGGTTGTATACCAGTGGTAGTAGTTCGTTATGGCCACGAGGAGTTGGGCGAAGCATTATTTTAAGGAGCAGGCTTTGTATTAGCATACTATGAAAATGTGTATTTTAACATATGCACCCTGGGGCAGCAAATTCTAAATATTTGCGTTTGTGAACATTCATCCCTTGTGCTGCTCAGTAGGAATGGACAATGAGATAAAAATAGTTTTGAGTTGATACAGGCATTTGTATGCAAATTTATGTAGCTTGAAAAATGGACTAATCAAGTTCAACCTTGGTGTGATTTGATTGGTCCATTTTCAAGCTGCATTAATTTGCATTCAAAAAATGCATACTACTGTATCAACTTGGATTCGCATCTCATTGACAATTATCACTGCTCAACATTAAAGTGGGATTATACTCTGAACTCTAACATTTCAGTAACTACTCTTAGGTACATAAAAGAATATTTTAAAGCATTCTCAAGCATTCCCTGTGTGTAAAAACATTTACAGACACAGCAGAGAGCAGTACGATCTTCCATATTTCTGGCTAATCCGCCAGCACTGAAGCGGTAATTAGTAGAAACTTTAAAGAGAACCCTAGGCAGTTCCTTGGGGGGGTAGATGGGACACAGAGGCATATTCTCTCCTTCATGACATGCCTCTGTGTCCCCACACTGCCGCTCTCTGCCCCACCACCCCTCGAAAACATTTTTCACTATCTTGGAGGGTAAATAGAGTAGAGGGATTACCTATTCAAAATTCCTGCTAGGGGCATTCCTGCAGGGTTTCCAGAGCTGTCATTGGGCAGCTCTCTCTCCCTGGTCATGCTTCCTGCTGCACCCCCGCCTCCCTGCACGCTGGAAGAGAGAGATCTGTCTCCTTGCAGTGTCGTAACCCAGAGGTCATGAAAGTGAAAGTGGGCCAGTGCGGCCCACAGGAGTGGCGGAGAGAGGCGGTTTTGGCGGCTACCTGATCCGCTCAGCCCCCCGGATCAGGTAGCATGTTTTTTTTTATTTTATGAGCCCACCTCATGCTTTCTTTAAAGGGAACCTGAAGCGAGAAGTTTGACAAATATGTCAGAAACAACTGATCTGCTGCGTGCTTGTACAAGGTCTATGGCTAAAAGTATTAGAGGCAGAGGATCAGCAGGATGCAACTGGGATTGCTTAGAAGGAACTAAATATGTCAGCCCTCTCACTCTATTCTTCTATCCCTCTCCCTCCCACTTGAGCTGTCCTTGATGACCACTTGATGACCACAGTGGTAAACCCCCCTAAAGACCAGGCTAATTATTACTAAAATGGCCACTGCAGCTTTAAGGCCAAGCTGCAGGGCCACACAACACAGCACACAAGTGATCCCCCCCCCTTTTCCCTCCACCAACAGAGCTCTCTGTTGGTGGGGTCTGATCGCCCCCCAGTTGATTGTTTTTTTTTTCCCAAATATGTATTTCTATTTATTTTTATTAAAAATGTGTATTTTTTTCCAAGTCCCTCCCGACCACCCCCCGCCATTCAGCCTATGAGAGCCGATTGCTCTCTTGTCCCTCAGGGGGACAGCCGTGTCACACGGCTGTCCCCAGTACATAGCTGTTGCTGATCGCAGCGCTGTACTACATGTAAAGATGGCGGTTTCACTGTCTAACAGTCTCCCGAGCGGCAATCGCCACTTGGAGACTGAAGGCGGGGTGGAGCTCCGCCCCCCAGCCTGCGTGCAATCTCCTGCAAAGTGCAGCCCCAGGACTTGACACCAATTGCCGTTAGGCGGTTCTGGGGCTTCTGCCGTGGTCACGCCCATTGGCGTGAGGTGGTCTCAAAGTAGTTAAGTCGTGTAAAACTAATGAACTGTTCAGCAAGTGATTATAATTTGACACTGGTTACTTTTTTCCTTCTGAATTTTCCTTTTTAATTTAGAAAAATCATATTTTGGGAAATAACATATTTTCATAGAACATATGAGAACAGCATAATCCGCAATGACTAAAACAAAATTACATTCTCTAGAGTGCCTCTTCTCTGACTCTTTCAAGTATGCAAGTCACCTTCAACCGAAGATATAGCTTTATATGAAGCAATGCAAATGCTTAGTCTACTCCTGGGATTCTTGCCACGTACTGTAAGCAGCCGAAATCTCACAAATGGCAGGAGGAAAGGTACTATGTACAGCCATAAATGCAATTTAAGTAAACAAAATAATGGCAACTTATAGAAGAAAAGTTGTTTACAACTTTCCAAAAGTCACTTGAGGAATTCATTTCATACACTTTCTCTGCTAACAAGGAAACAACAAGTTTCAAAAGCAATTTCATGTTTCATCATCTTACAGAAAACGTTAAAAGCAACCAAAGCAGATGGCCACATCCATATAAGGAGAATTATTGTTACATTAACCCTCCTGGCGGTATAAAAAAATACGCCAGGAGGCAGCGCGGCAGTTTTTTTTTAATTTATTTTTTTCTATATCATGTAGCGAGCCCAGGGCTCGCTACATGATAGCCGCTGCTCAGCGGCATCCCCCCACCCTCTTCGATCGCCTTCGGCGATCTCCGATCAGGAAATCCCGTTCAAAGAACGGGATTTCCTGGAGGGCTTCCCCCGTCGCCATGGCGATGGGCGGGATGACGTCACCGACGTCACTGACGTCGGGACGTCATTGGGAGTCCCGGGCCACCCCTCGGCGCTGCCTGGCACTGATTGGCCAGGCAGCGCACGGGGTCTGGGGGGGGGGGGCGCGCGCCGCACCGTATAGCGGCGATCGGGCGCGCGGCGGCGGCGATCGGGGTGCTGGCGCAGCTAGCGAAGTGCTAGCTGCGTCCAGCAAAAAAAAAATTAAACAAATCGGCCCAGCAGGGCCTGAGCGGCACCCTCCGGCGGCTTACCCCGAACTACGTTCGGGGTTACCGCCAAGAAGGTTAAATGTCATAAAAGGTGAACTATTGTTACATTATTATAATGAAATATTGTTGCAGTACATTGGCCATTATTCAATTATTTTCTTTTGCGTTTTCTCCTAGGAAATAATGTTAAGTCTTTGGTAACTTTTTCAGCCCTCTGCATTTGAAAAACTACCAAAAACCACTTGAAAGGGTGCTACCAAAGTTATTTTGAGTATGTCATTGTTTGCTGGTAGTTTACAAGGCATTTTATTGACTAGGTTTGAAAACCACCTAGGAGAAAACTCAGGAGAAAATGTTAATTACATATGGGCTACTGATTTATAAAGTGTGTCTTTTGTATCCAAAACAAAGGAAATGTAAGGTGGAAGATGACAACGTTTTTTCCTTTTAAACAATGCAGATTGCCTGGCTGTACTGCTGAACCTCTGCCTCTAATACAGCCATTCATTGACCCTAAACAAGCATGCAGATCAGATGTTTCTGACTGAAGTCTGAATAGATTTGCCACATGTTCGTTTCAGGTATGTGATTCAGGCACTACTTATGCCAGAAAGATCAGCAGGACTGCCAGGAAACTGATATGGTTTAGAAGAAAGTAAACATGGCAGCCTCCATATGCATAACACTTTAGGTTCCCTTTACGACATAGACAATAAGATTCTAATTATTTCAAGATGATACCATTTTTTTGTAAATGCAAAAGAGGAGAGTTGGACTGGTGGTCAAAGCGGGTACAGCAAGGTGCAGAGCCATGGGGAGCGAAGGTGCCAGGGGAGTCTGGCATGCAGTGGTGGATCTTGTAGCATATAGAGGCGCCCCACAAGGATGTATATACAGTCCTCTTCCTTAATCTTTCTGGACAGCAACCTGTGCAGCCGTGTTAAGGGTAGGACCCCTTTTCCTCCACAACTAGATAACACGTTCAATCACAGCGCCAGGAGTTGCGTGGTCGCCATAGGAACTTCAATCCACCTCCAGAGACTCCTCCTGTGTAATGGGTGCTGTACTGCGTGCTCCCAGCAACCCAAGGGACCAAAAGGAGAGAGTGCTCTCAGTGGATGTATAGCAAGCAAGACTTTATTGGAAGTGATAAAATACAATAACACTCACATCATGAGGGTCCTATACCAGTTAGGACCCTCCGTGGCTCAATCGCTTCCCACCCTTGTGGTACTCAGCAACACTTCGATCATAGATGCATAGCCCGCTCTCTTCCCGACTAGTTTCGGCCTCACGCCGTCATCAGGGGACGGCGTGAGGCCGAAACTAGTCGGGAAGAGAGCGGGCTATGCATCTATGATCGAAGTGTTGCTGAGTACCACAAGGGTGGGAAGCGATTGAGCCACGGAGGGTCCTAACTGGTATAGGACCCTCATGATGTGAGTGTTATTGTATTTTATCACTTCCAATAAAGTCTTGCTTGCTATACATCCACTGAGAGCACTCTCTCCTTTTGGTCCCTTGGGTTGCTGGGAGCACGCAGTACAGCACCCATTACACAGGAGGAGTCTCTGGAGGTGGATTGAAGTTCCTATGGCGACCACGCAACTCCTGGCGCTGTGATTGAACGTGTTATGCAGTGGTGGATGTCTGGTCAATATGCTGGATCCCCATGCGTGGGGAAAACTCTGCTATTGGGTACAATGGTGCCGCTGAATCGCTTGCGCTAGCGATTCGGCCGACATTGCCATCCGAAATGGTGCGGGAGTCTGCGAATCCCATAGCCGTGCATGACACGGCTGATGGAATTCGTCTGCGTAGCTGCAGAAAAACCAGAAGTGCTGCGTCTTGCAGATGAATTCGGCTCCAGTGGAAACGGGCTCTAAATGATTGGAGATCAGTGATTTTTTCAAGCCAGCGGTTTTCTTTATTTGGGATCACACACACCTCTCCATCCCTGTAATCACTTATTTGGTTTATTTACATGCTAGAGAAACTTTGAAGCTCTTTTAGAAGCTCACTTTGTTGTCGTTTGGTACTATCATATGACATGAACTAGTAGAGAATGCAGAGGAGAGAGCTGTCTTAGGAGATCAGAAATTGTAGACAAGCATTTTATAGACAAGGGTTACAGATATTATGTTTAATGTCCATAGGACTATAGCCAACTTCCTGGATGTGCTGTTTTTTTGTAATATAAACAAAAGTGATGTGTCAGTATTTAAAACAGAGCTAAAGTCAGTAAAACCAAAATATAGTCAGTAAAATAAATATTCTAACTTTCCTATTCCCTTACTTGTTCCAACTGAGTGACTTCAATTATTACGTTCAGTGGATCTCGATTACAGGCAGGCATTTCATATTTTACAGGAATTTCAGTAATGGCTGTTTTCATGGTCAGAAAATGTGTTGTTTAAAATGCAAAATAATCGCAACAACAACAATTCTTTAAATAAGTTACCAAACTCTTAGAGCACTTACGCCAGTAAGAAGTGGAAGGAATATAAAATAAAGTTTGGATATTGCTTAGTGAAAATTAGAATAGGACCATGTAAGCAGGCAGGTCACATATGGTTTCATAAGCTCATCTACCCATGAAATGAGTATCTGTATGCTGGCTTCCATCCAGGGAAAACAAATTGATTCTGCTGTTAGGAATTCATAGAGACTCCATGTAAACAGGTGCACATTGAGAACCTGTGAGACAAACCATGTTTTGAGGACTTTGGCTGAAGATTTTCTGTGTTCGTCAGTGCATGGATAATCCTATGAGAATCTGGTGCCTTCAAGATTTACCCATCCTGAATTACAAACAAAATAGCCAACAAACAAAGTGGGATTCAGACATGCTGACATTACATCATATTTCAGGCTACCAGAGCTAGTGAAAGCCAATAACGTGAAGACCCACTGTTTTATCCTTATTAGAGCATTCTTCACCATAAAGAATAGTAGGTTTTAAAGGACAACTCTTGCTAAAGAGACTACTTCAAAATCTGTATAAGCAGTAGAGCAACATTTTATTTCTGTTTTCTGTTTTTTTGGGGGGTGTTTCTTTGCTTTTTATTTTAATACATAATCTGTCATTGATAGTGTCTCTGACACAGAGCAAGGTACTGTGCCACTGATTACTAAGGATGGTCATTGAGATGCAAATAATTCTATCTGATGCTGGAGGATTGAAGGTCTCATCAGGAAAGGTTACATTAACTGGGTTTATTTAGTCTGGAGAAAAGACACCTTAGAGGAGATCTAATTAACATGTACAAATACATTAATGGCAATATAAAAGCTTGGCAGTTGGCAGATTCGCTTTTTGTCCCTAGGCATATGCAAAGGACTAGGAGACATGATCAGTGCATGGAGAAGAAAAGCTTTAGCCATTAATTTAGGAAAGGTTTGTTTACAGAAAGCGTGATTAAAATGTTTAATTTAATACCACAGGAACTAATTATGGTATCTTTGTTCCAAGGGGTCTTAGATGCTTTCCCTGCGTTGAAAGACATCCATGGCTAAAATTTCTAGGTAATTCCTGGTGGTGTTGATCCAGGCATTTTATCTGATTGCCATCTGGAGTCAGGAAGGATTTTTTTTTCACATTTGGAACTAACTGGAAAATGCCTTGTAAAGGTATTTTCCTTGGTTCAACATAGGGATATGTGAGTGCACCTAATTTTCTATTTTAACTAAATGGACGTATGTCTTTTTTTCAACCTGAATAACTATGTAACTAGGAAAAAATGTTTTTTAAACTCAGAAAAATATCAGTTTAAAAAACATTTTCCTTTGCATTTTCTTTTTGAAAAATTATTTCTTTGGCTTGTTTCTACTCTTCCTCTTAACAAAAGTAGCAATTTTTGTGACAACAGCATGTATAGGGGCTTTGTGATTAACCACTTAAGTCAGTACAAAATGATGCAAAAATGATGCAAAAGTTACAAAATTACGTTTCCTGATTACGTTTACATTCAAAATTAATTACAATTTTGCATCTATACATAGATCCCTGGCAAAAGCAATTAATTTGCTGCCAGGATTTCCTGTTGGTTTGTTTCAATACTTTTGCCAGAGATCACTGAAAAGCTGCAATAATACTGTGTACAGATCCCTGGCAAATATACATACTGTTTTCTGTCAAAAAACAAAAACTAAACTATGTAGCATGCCTCCCCCACCAAATCATCTTTAGCCTCTTTTCACCCATGCAGGCTGGTAGAGGCAGAATTGGGAGCCTGCACCACATGAACTATACCAACCCACAAGGTCTATGACACAGAAAACTCTGGAAGAGAGGGATGGCAAAGTATGCCCCTCGTCCCCAAAGCCATTGTCTATGTCAACTACAAGGGGCTCATCCCTTCCTCTGATGCTCAGATGTCTACCAGTTCCAGGTTATATTGGTATGTACACACAGAAGCCAGTAGCCTGGCGTAGTTGGGCGAACAGTGTTCGCCACTGTTCGGGTTCTGCAGAACATCACCCTGTTCGGGTGATGTTCGAGTTCGGCCGAACACCTCATGGTGTTCGGCCTTTTTAGTTCGGGTTCGCCCGAACAGCTGAATGCCCAGCCGAACAGGGCCCTGTTCGGCCGAATACTGCCCCCCTATGGGGTCGCAGGCATAAGGGGGGAGCATGCCCCGGTCGCGGGGGGGGTCGGAAATTCCCCCCACCCCCTCCGCTAGCGCTCCCCCCTCTGCCCGCTTCCCCATAAAAAGTGTGAGTGAGTGAGTGATGAGGAGGAGTCCGGAGAGTGACGCGTTGAGGTTGGGCAGCGGGCGGTTCAGCGGTAGTACCCTTGTGGTACTTCCGCCCTTTCTCTGACCTCACGACCTCTGCATACGAGGGTACGCGTCACGCGTACCCTCGTATGCGTCATCACGTAGAGGACGTGAGGTCAGAGAAAGGGCGGAAGTACCACAAGGGTACAACGCTGAACCGCCCGCTGCCCGGCCTCAACGCGTCACTCTCCGGACTCCTCCTCCTCACTCACTCTACTGCCAGGCCAGCCACCGGTACTTTCATCAAACTTTTTTATGGGGAAGCGGGCAGAGGGGGGAGCGCTAGCGGAAGGGGTGGGGGGAATTTCCAACCCCCCCCCCCCCCCCGCGACCGGGGCATGCTCCCCCCTTATGCCTGCGACCCCATAGGGCCCCCAAAAGCGGGATGTTCGGGGAGTTCGGGGTTCGGGCCGAACATGCCGAACATCTGGCCCATGTTCGGCGCAAACGGACCCGAACTCGAACATCCAGGTGTTCGCCCAACACTAGCCTGGCGCTATTAACTGCAATGCAAGTTGGCAATACTGATTTGTCAAAATTGTGCAGAATGATTGGAAGCTGACTTCAGTGTAGAATGCGAAAAGTCTGAAATTTGATCCAAAATGGCCAGACATTTTGTGTAAATTTGTTGTATAAGACCAAACTTGAAGATGTTGCACACCATCTCTATACACTTATACATTATATCACAGCCTCCTGGATAAGTCATATTTTGGGACGTCTCCCTTCATCAGGTGCCCTATTGCTGATGACCACCTCAATTATATACGTATTACACACACCTCAAACAATGGATAAGAGGCAGGCAAAAAATACATATGGAAATCATGAGTGGAAAAGAACCGCACGCTCTGGTGGATCCAAACAATATCTGGCACCACTTGGATAAAACGTCCAGTTACAGTATACAGTACAGTAAATTCTGTAGCTGCAGTGTGGCTATGGCCTGCCGCTTTGGGTTCTCATCCATGTTCATGTCACACAGGTGGTCGTGAGTAAAGTGGAGGTTTTATTCAAGTGATGCAAGATATTGTTTGGTAAAGCTTCAAGATTG
Organism: Hyperolius riggenbachi; assembly: GCF_040937935.1. NCBI lineage: Eukaryota > Metazoa > Chordata > Amphibia > Anura > Hyperoliidae > Hyperolius > Hyperolius riggenbachi. The sequence goes on along the minus strand of NC_090648.1, from coordinate 160,727,647 downwards.
CCTGGTGGTACAAGGGGGTTTTCCGTTGCACACTTTATCCCATCATTTGAGTGCGTCTCTCTCTCATTTGGTGATTGCAATGTAAAATAGCATCACCAAGCATAATCCCATGGTAGTTTAGATCATTTTTGCTCACGGAATGTACCAAGATTGGGAATACTTTGAATCTTTGGGCCTGATATGATTTACTTTTTCTCCAAAGTTTTCTCCTAGGAGATATTTCTTCATCTTCTGTTTAAATAACTTTTCAGGACTCTGAATTTGAAATAGTACCAAAAAGGAGTTGAAAACGTACTATAATAATTATTGCTCGCTTGTGTGTGCATGCATGCATGTGCATTGCATTCCATATATGTGTCAACATCAGACAACCAGTTCCATCCAAGTGGTTTTTTTTTTGGCTATTTGATTTGTAAATTTGTGTATGCAAAGGTCAGATATTAACTGAAGTTACATTTTTTAGCATGAGATTGGAACAGCAACACAATCCGAAGATTTGGAACTTCCTGAGATTTTCCCAAAAAGTAACTGACATGAAGGCACTTTTTTCAGTTTGTGCTGTGCTGAGAAATACAAACTCTTTTTTTCCCTGCAAAGTTTGTACACTGATGTAAGCTGAAAGTGACACATACATCTTTTGACATTCACACAGTGATAAACTATTTCTCTGGCAGGTTTGGCCCTGCAGCAAGTTTCCATGTCTCAGTCAATCTCTCACATACCCTGTCTTTTAAAATAAATGTGTTTATTTGATTCTTTGAGTATGTTGTGAAGTGTGTATTAAATGGACCGATATAATACATTGTGAATTGATGCTAGTGATAGAAATGTGGAGCACAAGAAACGTAAAATGTACAGTAGTATGTAAGGTGCAGATGGATTCGCAAGAAATGAAGACCTCAATCAAATGTCATTAGATCCAAAGCATTTCAAACATTTTACAGGAGAGACTGGATTTTAAAAAGAAGTGCAAAAGTTAGATCAACTGATGGAAGTTGTATTGCCTTCCACAGTGCAGACAAATTACTATGAAGGGGAATTTGAGAAGCGTGAAGCCTACAATGGAATCTGCTTTTTTTTTACTGATTGGCTGCATTCTAGTTTCATAGTGGTGACATAATTTGCATTTCACTGCCAGTAGGTGGCCTGGAATTTAAAGTTCTAAAGGACAAATTAAATGAGAAGAATATGTAGGCTGCCATATATGTTTCCTTTTAAACAATACCAGTTGCCTGGCAGCCCTGCAGATCTATTTGGCTGTAATAGTGTCTGAACATACCTGAAACAAGCATGCAGCTAATCTTGTCAGATCTGACAATAATGTCAGAAACACCTGATCTGCTGCATGCTTGTTCAGGGTCTATGGCTATAAGTATTAGAGGCAGAGAATCAGCAGCATAGCCAGGCAACTAGTATTGCTTAAAAGGAAATAAATATGACAGCCTCCATGTACCTCTTGCTACAGTTGTCTTTTCCCACAGTAACATTGTTCATTTATTTCCAGCACATAAGTAAGTAATCTATTAATAAAAACTTTGGAGAGCAGTATCTAAACATTATTTTAGGGATTTTTCTTTATTGTAAAATTGTCAGCTCAAGTGTGGATTAGGATGTGTAATCGTCATCTGCTTCAATAAATTGCCCCCTAAAGCTTTCCAAACTGGTATTGTCCTATGTAACTAATAACTAGTAACTAACAACTTGCATAAATAAACGATTGACTTCTTTTGTTATATGGTGGTGCGGCCCCATTTCGGGAGCACTGCTGGTGTTGGGCGCCGGGTAGTGCCGTTACCGGTAGTAGTAAAATAGTTTACTAATGTTTTACTATTCACTACTTAACATTTATTCTCTCTTAAGCCCTCCCTTTTAAGTGCCTAAATCCACCCCTCCACCTAAAGCCTTACCTTAACCACCCTGTAAGTTCCTAAATTGAAACCCCTACTTGATGTCCATACCCTAACCCCCCTCCCCCGCTCCCCATAAGTGCCTAAACCAAACCCCCCACCTAATGCTTAACCCTAACCTCCCCCCCCCCCTATTCTGTAAGTGTTTAAACCACACACCTCCTCCAGCCAGCCCCACCTAATGCCTATAGTGTCTAAACTGAACCGCGTAAACCTGAGACCCAAACAACTGCTAGATCTTCATTAATTCCTGCATAGTAGCAAATTGGCTACTCACTACTTGGGCGCCCTTTAAAGAGGAACTGTTGCGAAAATTGTAAAAGTTAAAACACATACAAATAAGAAGTACATTTCTCTCAGAGTAAAATGAGCCATTAATTACTTTTCTCCTATGTTGCTGTCATTTATAGTAGGTACCGTGTTTCCCCTAAAGTAAGACATCCCCTGAGAATAAAACCTAGCAGGAATTTCAAGAATGCTTGAAATGTAAGACATCCTCCAGAATTAAGCCCTAGCTAGGCAGCAGCCCACATGACACCAGCAAGTCACGCTCAATACAAAGCCTGGATACAGGAGAGCAGCAGTATAATGTGAGTTCTACACAGTCCTATATATGTGTCAGGCAATTTGTGTTTTTGTTGGAGCCAGCCCTCCTGATCTGTTGTGTGATAAGCATCAGCAGCACTTCACCTTTTCACCTCTTCCCAGGACACACACACACACACACACACACACACACACACACACACACACACACACACACGCACAGCTTATCCTATGCTGGGGGAGCCTGACAGTTCTCTGCCTGCAAGAAATAGACCCTTAATTACATGATCAGCAGAATTAATTTCTTGTAATAGAGAGCCAATATCTGCAAACCACAAGCTCTGTGTATGTTGCACATGGCATACAGTATGTACATTTTGTATAGGAAAGCTACCAGTGTTTGCTAAAAAATAAGACATCCTCTGAAAATAAGCCCTAGCACATCTTTTAGAGCAAAAATTAATATAAGACAGTGTCTTATTTTCGGGAAAACACGGTAGTAGAAATCTGACATTACCGACACTGAAGCGAAAAAAAAAAATTATGATATAATGAATTGGTTGTGTAGTACAGATAATTACTAGAACATTAGTAGGAAAGAAAATATTCTCATATTTTTATTTTCAGTTATATAGTTTTTTTTATAACATTGCATCATTCTCTAATATTTGCAGTTTACACAATATTCAGCATTCTAAATGTTTTTACAGAGCAGGCAAGTGAACTTTTGAACCCTTTTCTGCAGAGAAAAAGACACTACATTGACAGACACTTGAGATAATAAGCTGTAGAAGACAGAGCTCTCTGCGACTTTGAAAGTCGTGGAGCTCAATGGCTCTTCTGCATAGATAACAACTGGAGTTTCTTAACTCTTCCTGTACTGGAAACAATAATAGACTTATGTCTCTGCTCCTAATGTTTTATTTCTTAGCTGCACTACACATACAAATCATTATATCATCATTTTTTTTTCCGCTTTGCTGCCTCTTTAACATAGGCGTCCATTAGACGTCTGCCAATCTCCGTGCCTAATGACCTGATCCCTAATTTTGGAGACTCTTTTTTGGTTCTACTGATTGCCATAACTTCATACTGAAGATTAAATGAAATCTTAGCCTGTTGCAAACAGAAGATAAAATATGAGCCAGAGCACTTGAGAACACATAACAAATAGAGCTAGACTTTCTGATCTATTTTAAATGCAGCATCTTTTTACAAAGCTAATAACAAAGAGCACAGATCATACCAGACAAGCATTTGTAGATATACAATTGCACACCCAATAAATTAAGTGACACGTTTGCCCTTCAGAGGATTAGGAATGTGACACTATATCTAATATAACTGTCCTTTCGTAATAAGTTACAAAAATAGTTTTCTTACCTAGGAAACATTTATGCCTATGTCCGTATCATATTGAAAGTTGATATGTTCTTTAATGGCATTTGCAAGCTAAATGGTGTGAAAGATACTATGCAGTTTGACCTGTCACACTTTAGTGCATTGCATTTGACTTATTTCAGGGCTGTCAGCAGATCAATTTGATTAGCGGTAGGGCTAAACAACTCAAAAAAAAGATTACATCCTTTTTTTTGTTAATGGTTTCTTAATGTAACAGTGTAGAGAGACAGATAAGGGCTGCCTTATGCTGGGAATACACGGTGCGTTTTTGCGGCTCGATTCTGCTGCCCGATTGATTCCCCGCTCGATTTTGTGCCCAATTCCCTTATCTTCCATTTGTTCTTTTTGTTTTTTTTCCCATTGTTCCCTATGCCAAATCGTGCGTGGAAAGGATCAGGCGGGAGAAAGGACATGTCAGAAATTATCAATCGAGCCTCAAAAATATACTGTGTATTCCCAGCATTAGACAAAATAGTAGATTGAACCCCCTCTGGTGGAATTTGTGGTATGTAAGGTAAAAGGGGCTAGAGAAGGTGGCAGCCAGACTCAGGGCCGGGCCGCCCATGAGGCAGGGTAAGGCGGGTTCCTCAGGAGGCTAAGTCGTGAGGGGCGTCACCCACCTGGCTGCGGGGGGGACCACCGAGCTGGAGGGTGTAGCAGGCAGGAAAGGGTGCAGATGGCACAGTGGCGAGGAGGGGGGTCGGACCCCCTCTCCCTCACCTGGGTCCCCCTTGATCTGCGCTCTCCCTCCAGCTACTAAGCGCAGCAGCGTAGTAGGATCAGGCAGCGGGCGGGGATGACTCACCTCTTCTGCGTTTCAGCATGCATTCCACTGTCGTCACTTCCTGCAATGCCGCCCACTGTACTGTAAGTGGACAGCATTGCAGGAAGTGATGAGAGTGGAATGCATGCTTGAATGCGGAAGAGGTGAGTCATCCCTGCCCACTGCCTAATCATACTACGCTGCCTGCTATCCCCTCCAGGCTACCTATTCTGGAGGGTTATTCTACTGGGGGGGGGGGGGGGCATCTCACAAGTTTGCCTCAGGCGGCAAAAAGTCTAGAATTGGCCCTGGCCAATGGCCCTGGCCTTACCCCATTTAAATGATGTCCCTATCACAATGTTTGGCGCCAATATTTTATTTGGAAATAAAGGTGCATTTTTTTCAGTTTTGCGTCCATCCCTAATTACAAGCCCACAGTTTATAAACTAACAGTATTATACCCTCTTTACATAAATATTTAAAGAGTTCAGTCCCTAAGGTAACTATTTATGTTTTTTTTTTCAATTGTAATTTTTTTTCTTTTTATTACCCAAAAAAAATTGGGGAGTGTGGGAGGTAATGCGTTAATTTATAATATAAAACCATGTATTTATATATGAAAAATGTTTTTGGGTGTAGTTTTACTATTTGGCCACAAGATGGCCACAGTACTTTTTTGTGAATGCATCCTGTAAGTGTAGGAAGTACGCTTACAGGAAGTGTTATGAAGCTAAGAAACTTTTTTTTTTCACAATGATCGCACTGCTTCTCATAGAAGCAGCCGATCATTGCTGGGGGGCTTAGATCAACGAACGGGAATATTTTTTCCCATTCATTGATCTTTGGGTGAGCGAGCGGCGGCATGCACAAGTGCGGGAGCACGCGCACGAGTGGGAGCGCGGACAGCAGCCGTAGCGGCGGGGGTTGCGTGTATCTATGCCCCTGGTGGGGAAAGGGTGTTAAAAGGGGCGTAGATACACGCACCGCTGGTAGTAAAGTGGTTAAAAGAGAAGGTATTTGTGATTAGGCTGGAGTGAGCAAATGATGCCCCACAGTGCATCACACCTGAATATGCTAATTGTCCCTTTCTTGTCCCTAAAAGCGAAAAACACCTCAAGAACTGCTGGAATGCAGTCATGTACAGAGCCCCAATAATCCAACATGCATACAGACTATTTCAGTCTGGTTGGTCCTCACCAGTGCATGGCACGGATTATTGTGGCTCTGTGGGGTAGGACTTAAAACACCCAGAGTTGCAGACTGCCCAGCAAGCTCATGGTGAACCAGAACTCCTAGGAGTGTGTAAGGGGATAAAAAGGACTAAAAAGCCCTCTTGCTAAAATGACTTCTATTTTCCTTCTAGTCCATGGAGCCCAAAGCCTGGAGGAGGTGAGCTGTAATCCCTGTCTGTATCAGTAAGATGTTTTTATGTCAACCCTGCTTCTGTTTTTGTACCTCTGCCTCCTGACAATGAGCAGTTACTACATTCTTTCCTTTCTGCTTACTTATGCCTAACCCTAACCTCTTCCACTCAAGGTAAATGCCTTCTGGATGTCTAACTATCACCCCTTCCTTAAAGAGGAACTTTAGCCTAAACAAACATACTGTCATTAAGTTACATTTAGTTATGTTAATTAAAATCAATAGGTAATATGGGCCCATATGCAATTAACTTTTTCACCTGAGTTTTCTCCCAGTAGATCATTTTCATCTTCTCTTTAAAATAACTTTTACTCATTTTACAATTGATAAAGTACCCAAAAGCTGGTGAAAAGGTACTATCAAAATTATTTTGATTATTTTCTTACTTGGTAGTGGTTTAAACTGCCTTTTATTGGGAATTTTAAAAATATCACCTAGGAGAAAACTAGAGAGAAAAAGTTAATTGCATATGGGTCATAATCTCTTACCCACTCTGTTTTAAAAGAACGGGCAAATGTTTGATTTCATGAGGGTAGCCATCTTTTTGGTTGAAAGGAGGTGACAGGGATCATGAGACACAGTTCCAACTGTCCTGTGTCCTGATCACCCCTCCCAGTTGCTAGGCAATGTGAATAACAACATAGGAAATCCCATCATACTCTGCACAGCATCAGGGGAAAAAAGCCCGGGCAGTTTTCTTTGATGGGACGGAGCTGAGCCTTTGTAAAGCTAAAAATAAGGCTTATGTAAGAAAAATAAAGTTCTGATGCTGTGAAACTGCTAACGAAATACCAAGCCTTTTCAGTGCCGCTGAGTAGATTTTTAGTCTGGAGGTTCACTTTAATGTTAAATTCTTCCAAATGCCTAAATTAAGCCACCCCCTCCCCTTACACCTTTATGATCCCTAACCTAGATTACCTGCAGTAATGTATAAATGCACACATGGGGGTACATTTATACACTAGGGGGGCAGAGCCAGGGGTTCCATCGCATTTGTCACTCGTTAGGTTATCGCTTGCTGTTACCGCAATGCACCACATCATTCAGCATGTCCGATTACGGCCCGAAATTGGTGGCATTGTCGATCAGCATGTTCCTGGTGGCACTGATTTTCATCCAAATCTATAATAATTATCAAATCAGATGGTCGATCGGCCACCGAGTCGATAGATGTATGGGCACCTTAAAGATACTCATACATCTAGTGATGATGGGAAGATTCAACCAAGAGACAAATCTCTCTCTAATTGAATCTGATTAGAGAGAGATCTGTCAGCTGCCCATACACGCCAGGCTGATTCACGATTTTAGCATGAAGTCTCTCGGGAATCATCCGAATCTGCTGCGTCTGCTGCCCGACAGCAAAATATTTGGGCACCAGCTTTTGGCTATTAAAAAGCTGAGCCCCTTTACACTATCTGAATGCCAGAAACCAATATTTCTGCTGTAGCCAATATCTGGTGCTTGGCTACACAAAAACCAACCACCAGTAGCCATAAAAAAACACCTGGTTTTAGCTAGCAATGTATTTGTGCTAATTTTCATTATACTGTATGCTGTGTCCAAATCAATGCCATCCATTTCCACTGCGTCCATCTGCTTGATACATTTATTTGTTTATTTATTTAGCGTCAGCATATTACGCAGCGCTTTACAGAGTATACTGTCTTGTCACTAACTGTCCCTCAGAGGGGCTCACAATCTAGTCCCTACCATAGTCATATGTCTATGTATGTATCGTGTAGTATATAGTCTGGGGCATGAAGGTTTAGTGCCTTAAAGGGAACCCCGGGTGAAAGGGATATGGAGACTGCCATATTTACTGTATTTCCTTGAAAACATTGCCAGTTGCTTGGCAGTCCTGCTGATCTTCTGGCATAAGTAATGTCTGAGTAAAAACCCTGGAACAAGCATACGGCTAATCCAATAAAACTAGAGTACCTGATCTGCTGCATGCTTGGGGTCTATGGCTAAAAGTATTAGAGACACAAGATCAGGAGGACTTAAGGGGCCCATACACTCAGCCGATTTTCTGGCCGACCGATCGATCCCGATCGATCAATCGATTGAAAATCGGTTGGCCAATCAACCGATCGATGGCTGATTTCGATCGATTTCGATGGATTTCCATCGAACTGGCGGGGTGGAAAATTTAGGTCGATCTGATGAGATTGCTTATCAGTTTGCATTGGCCTTAATGGAAATCTGATGGCAAAAAAATGCCATCAGATCGAATTTCAATAGATTTCAAACTGAAATCTATTGGAATTCAATCCTGGTAAAAAATGTTCTAAAAACGCATCAGATAGATCATCAGATGCATTTCTTATTTATCTGCTGCCAATCTGACGAGTGTATGGGCACCTTTACAGGCAACTGGTATTGTTTAAAAGGAAATAAATATGGCTGCCTCCATATCCCTTTCACTAATGGTTCCCTTTAATTATTTCAAAAGAAACAAACAGAGACCTCTGTTTTCTAATAGATTTGGTGTAAGGGCCATAATATTAATTGTAAATGATTTATTGTTCCTTTAACTTGGTAGTTTCTGTTTTTATGCAGCACACTACAGAACTCCTGTAGTGTCACAGATGTCACAGTGCCTCAGGATATTCCTAAAGGCTGATTATTATTATCAGCATGCTGGGTGATGGGCAATGCTGTGCTCGTTCACTAGGAGAAGGGCTGCTTCTTATATATATTGAGAATCTGGGGAAAACTGTTTTTTTTTTCATGTTGATAAAACCAAAATCAGTTATCATGCAATTAACAAAACTATAGTCCTTAAAGAGGAACTTCAGCCTAAACAAACATACTGTCATTAAGTTGCATTAGTTCTATTAATTAAAATAGATAGGTAAAATAATATCTCTTACCCACCCTGTTTTAAAAGAGCAGGCAAATGTTTGATTTCATAAGGGCAGCGATCTTTTTGGTTGAAAAGAGCTGACAGGGAGCATGAGACACAGTTCCAACTGTCCTGTGTGCTGATCACCCCTCCCAGTTGCTAGGCAACAACACAGGAAACCCATCATGCTTTGCACAGCATCAGGGGAAAAATGCCTGGGCAGTTTTGTTTGATGGGGCGGAGCTTAGCTTTTGTGCAGCTAAAAATAAGGCTTAGGTAAGAAAAAAGTTCTGATGCTGTGAAACTGTTAAAGAAGCACGAAGCCTTTTCAGTGCTGCTGAGTAGATTTTCAGTCTGGAGGTTCACTTTAAGTGAATATACAATATACTGTGATTATTGGCATAAATACATACATACGATATGGTTCAGCATGGTGGCATACTGAATAGCACTTTCACCCTGTACAACTACGGCCCCCAGAATAAATGTGGGCCAGGACATTATCTGTATGGAGTTTCATGTTTTCCCTGTGTCTGCGTTGGTTTCCTCTGGGCTCTCCCCTTTCCTCCCACTTTAAAATCATACAGAAAAGTTAATTTGTCCCCTTCGAAACCTGTCTTAGATAGGAACATAAGTCTATGACTATGGCAGTGATAGTTTGAGAGCTCCTCTGAGGGAGAGGGAGAGATTGCTCACACTAAGATGTGCAAAATTGCACATGTACCTTACCCACACGTTTTTCACAACATCATACGTATTTGTATGCAGAAAACCGTGCACTGTCCACAAACTTGCTGCAACAGGCTGTCAGATTTTTTGCGCATAAACCCATTGATTTTGGGCTGTCAAACAATGCACTCGGATGTGCTAAGTGTGAACCCTGCCTCAGTGACATGGCTATATACTCTGTAAAGCACTATATAAATGCACAAAGATAATAGTAATAACTGTGCCATAGTTTTCACAATTTCATTACTAGATTTCATGCCACAACCTATGTGTATTACAGTGAGGCCAATATCCTAAATATAAGTTTCTTCTTCATTTTGCATCGCTCCATGATGGTGATCACATGTGCTCATATTCAGCAGCAGTGATGCATCATGGGAAACTACAGCTGCTCACATAAAGCTGAATTATTACAAATATCTTCTGTTTTAAGAAGGCACAATTATATTCAGCAGTGGTTCGCAGGCATCCCTGCCATTCATCACATCTCCAATGGAAAATAAAGCAGTTTCAGCTAGACGGTAGACCTCTTTTATTTGTTTTAGCAGGCATTCTGTCACTTGTACAAGTAACTCCATACCTCACTCGCTCCTTCAGAAAAGTGATGATGAATTGTCTTCTAGACTACAAATATGGTCTCTACTTGAAAGTACTTTCTTTTTCTTTGAATGTATCATGTTCGGGAGAAAGTGAACCTCCACAAACATTCATCCCATCAAACACCACATACTTCCTACGTTTTGTTTGTTTTTTCTTTTTTTCTATCTAACTTCTATCCATATTTATCATGTGGGGGGAAAAAGTTGGCATTAATTTCACATCAAAACAGAATAATCACAGCTTTGACCTTGACCTTGACATGAACAACAAGTAAATTGGTTTCCCAAGTAAAGAAACTCTTTAGAAAGGTATGGCTGTACTAGTAGTTTTGGTACTCTTGCATTCCTGCACGCTAAGGGTCTGTTCTCATAAGCACCTTGCATTGTAATGCCGCACACATCAGATCAGCAATGCACTGTACTGATTTTCAAATAAGTAGTGAGGTACAGGGGCATCGTAATATGGGGTGCAGAGGTTGCGACCACATCGGGGCCCTTGGGCCAGAGGGGCCCACAGGGGCCCTCCCTCAACTTCAGTATTAGCTCTCTAGTGGTCCTGTGCTCATAACAATCACTTCTATAGATACTCTGAATAGTGGTAATCATTAACAAACTGCTCCCCATCCCCTTCTTGCACCTCTGACACTGTAGTTGCCATTGGCAGGTTTTGGTGTGCCGTATCAATTGTTAGGTACGGTATAAGGTGCTTGGGGGGCCCCATTGGAAAACTTGCATCGGGGCCCACAGCTCCTTAGCTACGCCACTTATGAGGTACAATTAATGTCATAGGCGTGAATATATATATAGGTTGTGAATCTATCCCATAATGTGAACAAACCCCCAGGCTAGGTTCACCATGGGTGTTACGTTGCATTTCCTAAAACAGCAGGACTTTAACAGAATGGGAAAGCAGCAATGCACATTGTCTATGCCTTGCACTGAATACAGTAAAGCATACAGTAAATGAAAAGTATCCTTACCTGTCACTGCTAACGAACATGTTTTGAGGTAATGCACTGCATGCATGCAGTGCATTGGGATGCCACATGCTGCTATACTGCAACGCACCTGCCGCACTGTAAATGTCACTGCATTACAGTGTGGCAAGCTGCATTACAATGCAGCCATTAAGCCGCATCGCAGCGTATCACTTTGAACGTAACCAGATGCATGAGCTTTGGCAAGTAAAACAGTGCTTAAAGCAAACCTGATTCCTGAACTGAAAATGAAAAGTCAAAATAAACACACATACATGTCATACTTACCTCCCGTGTAGTGTACTCAGCAATCTCTATCTCCTCTCCTGCGTCTTGTTTCTTCACTGTGATCAATGGAATTATCCGCCCTCCATTTAAAAAATGGCCATTACCCCATAACAGCTTCCTGGTCAGCACACTGTTAAACTGTAACATCACCCACATGAGACATAGGGAAACATGGACATTACCTTGCACATCTGTTGTCAGTTCAGTTATAACTGACAACAATTTATATATAACTGACAGCAACTGATATATTTCAGTTCTGACAAAATCTTGGCAGAACTGACTGGAAGAAGTCATTGTTAGAAGAAAATGGTGAGCTTCTAAGAGGAACTGCTGGCATGGCTAGTATGTAATATTCATTTGCAGGTACATCATGTGTTTATTTTAAATATTTTTTCTCAGTTTAGGTTCTCTTTAAAAAAAATTAAGTAATTTAACATAACTACTTTTAAAAATGCTTCCTAGTTAAGGCTCTCTGTGGACACAAACCCATACTGTACATATATGTATCAAATTAAGTTTATGACTTCGTTATTTTTTTTCCAAATTAGTACTTTTGTGCATAAAAAGTACATGTTAAATAATAATTTTTCCACTTAGTTATACTGTTTAAAGGTATTACATTCCCAACAGAGCACTAATAATTAATTTATTATTAACTCATTTTGAATTTGTAGTGTGTTTATTTTCTTTAAAAAAAAGCGTTGAAGGGTAGAAAAGAGACTTTGTATGCTTAATCGTAACAGAAAAATGCATTCAGTCGTGAATACCTTTCAATGAAATAATTAATAAAAACACTTATATATAGAAGTGGGTGTTAAAAGATAAGTATTTTTCACAATAGAACCACTTTATAACACTCATTACGGCTTTGAAAAAAATAAAGATTAACCAAATTAATACATTGTATGCTGATCATTGAAAGAAAAAGATTTTTAATAAAAAGAAAAAGAAAAACAAAAGCAGGATAGACTGACATTAGGTGGTAAACGTTTACGGCCATGACCTGGGACTAATTGGACTAGTAAGAAGATTTCAGAATGGCTTGTGAATAGGTGGTTATGTACTTACAGTCATGTGCAGTCATTTAAATATATACATTTTTATTTATTTTAATTTTTTTTGGTACGATTGCAGCTGATCATTAATCTATGCAGAAGTGCAGACGTAAATCAAACCCAGTGTCTATGCATTCATAATGTAGATTTAATTCATAAGGGACAATGGGCCTGATGCAGTAAAATCAGTTAAAGTTGCCATGCGCATTGAGCACTGCATGGCAATTTCACTGTTAATAGTGCAGGGGAGCCATAAACCATAGCGCCACATGTGTTACCGTGCATTACGCTACGCATTACCATAGCAACACACACAATAACACAGTAATTACAGTAGCCTGACAGTAAGGGTTAACACCCAGTGTTCCGCCTGTGCTAGGTACAGTAAAATTGCTGTTTTTTCCCTGCGCACGGCAACTTTACCGGATTTTGCTGCAACAGGCCCAATGGCCCTTATTTAATTCACCTTGTTCTCCTAAATTCTCTCCTAGGTGATATTTTCGCACTTTATTGATAAAATGCCTTCTAAGCCACCAGAAAGGAAGAAGATACTCAGAATAATTTTGATAGTACTTTTTCCTTTTGGTACTTAATCAGTTGCAGAATGTTGAAAAGTTATTTTAAACAGAAGATGACAAATTATCTACTAGGAGAAAACTTAGGAGAAAAGGGCCCATATGCAATTAACTTTTTCTCAGGAGTTGTCTCATACGAGATAATTTTCATCTTCTCTTTAAATTAACTTTTCAGCATTTTGCAATGGAAAAAATACCAACATTTTGGGGAAAAACAACTATCAACATTATTTGGAGTATTTTCTTGCTTGTTGGTGGCCTAAAAGGCATTTTATGACAAGGGGCCATATGCAATTCACTTTTTCACCTGAGTTTTCTCCTAGGAGATCATTTTCATCTTCTCTTTAAACTTACGTTACAGCATTTTCTGACTGAAAAACTACCCAAAAGTTGGTGAAAAAGTACTAATAAATGTATTTAGAGTATTTTCTTGCATGCTGGTGGCTTAAAAAGCATTTTATGACAAATTGTGAAAATATCACCTAGGAGAAAACTCAGGAGAAAAAAGTGAATTGCATATGGGTCATAGGCCCGTATGCAATTCCCTTCTTCACCTGACTTTTCTCCTAGGAGATAATTTTTCATCCTCGATTTAAAATAACTTTTTAGCATTTTACAATGGGAAAAGTACCAAAAAGTAGGTAAAAAACTACTGTCAACATTATTTTGAATATTTGTTAGTTTGCAGATAGTTTAAAAGTCATTTTATGTCAAGTTTTGAAAATATCACCTAGGAGAAAACCCAGGTGAAAAAGTGAATTGCATATGGGTCATAATGTTATGTATCCAGTTAGATAACACACTTTAAAGATGCATATCTGCATATTACAGACATGCTGCTGTTATCGCTTTTCTGCTGAATATTATAGTAAGCTTTGGGATTCTTGTCACATATAGTCAGAAAATATTATACAACTGAAAAAGATAGTTATTCCACACACACTACGCAGTGCTATACAGCGTGTCACTTAAATCAGTGTTATGATGCAGTTTAGATGGAAAGCTTTGACAGGTGGGTCACATGGGAATACAGGAAGTGTGCAGTAAGACATACAAAGAGAGAACGTATGTGTGCGCCAGTTTCAGGCATCTATTAATAAATGTCTTTGAAGATTTCCAACTTCATGCCCCAGATGGTGACTAACTGCTACATAGACAGGTTGTAGTACAACTTATGAATGAAGTTACTTGGTATTGTACTTTTATGCAGTGTTACAAGACGGCATGTCAGGAAGACTGCATTACTTCACAGAGTCCTTACAAAGAACACTATGCCACACTAACTATAATTAATACAAATGTGTCTTCAGAATCAAAGGCATAAACAATTTAGCAATTGTATACAGGACAGCGTTCTGCTAGTTATGATTACAGTCATGCCACACAGTTCTTACCTGTAAAGTAGAAAGTAGAACTTGCAGACCACTAGACCCTTCAGATGCCATATCTGTACCAATGCCAGCTATCTCTCACTCGCTTTCTGGTCAAATAGGCAAGCAGCAGACACAATGCAGCTTAACCCGTCTCTGCCAAGTCTCTGATGCCTTCTGTCCCAGGGGCAGATCAAGTCACATATACACAGGCATGCCACAACTCCAAACAGTGCAACTCTAGACCTCAGCCGTGAGAAATAAATGACAGGCTGCTACTGTGACGATTACATTAATGTCCCATATAAAGAATCTGAGAGATTAAGCAGGATCTCCATGCCGGATACATGGAGGAGTGTAGAAGTCCTTGTTGGGAAAAATAGGAGGCAGCCAGGAACTTCAAGTCAGCAAACAAAATGGGCAGGAGTGGCTGAGGAAGAACATGACAGACACTGGCAGGCTGTGTCCACTGTACAAATATCCTCCGAAGACAAGAGTGCTGCACAGTGACAAGCTGGCCCCCTAGTCCAGATGAAACTAGATCCTGTGTCTCACACACACTGAGCACTGATGGGCACCAAAAGGGACACTCCAGGAAAAAACAATCACTCAGTAAATGGAAGAAAATATCTATACAGGCTGTCCCCTACTTACAAACAATTTTCATTTTCTGGAGGTTGCTTGTAAGTTGAAGTTGTTTGTAAGTTGAGTCATGTGTTATACTGTACATAGTAAAACATGGATAAATGATTGCTTTCAAGCAACTCTGGATTTGGATTCTGTTTACAATGTGCTTTAAAGTGAACCTAAACTGAAATAAAAAAAACAGACTTTACCTTACCTGGGGCTTCTGGCTGCCCTGTGCCCGCGGCGTCACAAAGCAATCCTCTGGTCCCCGCAGGAACCCTCTGTAATTTGAATGAGTGGCCCTGCTGCACACACCTCCTGATTGTGCTCCCGTGGATGCAGTACGAAGAAAAACCTCTACTGCGCATGCACTCCCGGCAATGGGAGCGTGATAGAGGACACGCATTGTCACAGCAGCGCAAGCGCAGTAGCCGTTGACTCGCCAGTTGGCCGGCTGGAAGAGGGTAGCTTTGGGGGACTGGAGGATCAGTTTAGTGACAACAAGGGCATAGCGCGGGCACAGGGTGGCTGCAGGGGGCTGGTAGAAGCTCCAGGTAAGTTAAAATATTTTTTATTACTTCAGTTTAGG
Source organism: Hyperolius riggenbachi (assembly GCF_040937935.1). Taxonomy (NCBI): domain Eukaryota; kingdom Metazoa; phylum Chordata; class Amphibia; order Anura; family Hyperoliidae; genus Hyperolius; species Hyperolius riggenbachi. The sequence continues at coordinate 160,711,948 of NC_090648.1, read as the reverse complement.
ATCCCTTTAAACTTGTTTTAAACTACTTACAACAGTTTATACAACACTATAATATATAACAACAAAAATATAAAATAACAATACCAGCACTGTATATTTTGTGCATGGAGACAACTTTGTATGGATGAACTGTTGTAACTCGAGTTGTTTGTAAGTAGGGGACTGTCTGCACTTCTTTTTGTTGTAAATATATTTTTTTCCTGCATTAATGGCCACATGATGCAGTGCTCTACAGTGTACATTGAAAGGACCACTGTTATGAAAAATGTTAAATGCATACATATAAAATGTACGTTACATTTATCATAGAGTAAAACGAAGACAGATCTGACAGGTTTTGGACAGGTCCATCTCCTCATGAGAGATTCTCAAAATTACCTTTATTTTTTTACAAAAGCACTCCCCCAGAAAGGATGTATACAAAAATCGCAGCCTGATTTTATACTAGTTTGCACATTATCTGGCATCTGGACTGAGCAACTGCAGGTGAGGTCTTTTGCAAATAAAGAAACAACTAAAAATCCCCTATGAAGAGGTGGACTACTCCAAAACCTTATAGAGCTGTCACTTTTTCCCTACCTACTGTAAGTGACAGTCCTTATTTGTAAGCCTTGTTTCTTACACAACGTATTCATGCAGAGTATCAGACCATGTTTATACTATTAAATAGTACAGGCTGGCTGCAACAGTGGCACTGCAATGCTCAGTAATAAAAAGGGAAATACACACGCATGCGCTATTCCCTATTCATTTCAATAGGACTGACTGCAGTTCATCATGTGCAGATAGACAGTGGAGTCTGTGGCTCTCCATACATCTTGGGTACATTATGGACTGGGCGAAATGTGGTAGTTTGCTACCCAGTGGTAGCAATTCCTGGGCTATACAGAGCCTTTGGCATCGAGACCTAAAATTCCTTTCACTGAGTGAAGAGAAAAGCCAAGAGAAATCATGGTGGCCATGTATGCCAAGAGTAGTAAAGGATAGTTTATGGTATTCAAAGCTTAAGACAGATCAAAAAGGATGAGTGTGAAATAATAGTCTTTACAGCTGGCAGTCAGTAAATCACTGATCACTTTAACAAGGGCAGTTTCAATGTAATGGTCATCATAAATTAACATAGAAAAAGAGCGTCACTTTTTTTTACAAGTTATGTGGGAGATGATGAGGTGGCCTGTATGACAACATAGAAAGAAAAAGGGGATCTTAAAGAGAATCTGTATTGTTAAAATCGCACAAAAGTAAACATACCAGTGCGTTAGGGGACATCTCCTATTCCCCTCTGTCACAATTTCGCCACTCCTCGCCGCATTAAAAGTGGTTAAAAACAGTTTTAAAAAGTTTGTTTATAAACAAACAAAATGGCCACCAAAACAGGAAGTAGGTTGATGTACAGTATGTCCACACATAGAAAATACATCCACACACAAGCAGGCTGTATACACCCTTCCTTTTGAATCTCAAGAGATCATTTGTGTGTTTCTTTCCCCCTGCAGCTATCTTCCACTGAAGTGTCGGGCTGTTTCTTCCTGCAGAGTTCAGACAGCTCTGCCTGTGTGTAATTCCTCAGTATGTGAAAGCCCAGCCAGCTCAGAGGAGGATTTATCCAGCTTGTAAAAGATAAGAGAGAAGAGAGAAGCTGCCCTAATCTAAATAATACACAGGCTGTGTGCAGAGAGGGGCCTGGAGGGGGGAGATACATCACAGAACCACAACACTGAAGAAATTGGCAGCCTTCCAGACACAGGCTGACAAGTCTGACAAGAGAGAGATACGTTGATTTATTACAGAGACTGTGATAGTACAAAGTGCTGCAGTAAGCCAGAACACATTAGAATAGCTTTTGGAACTTGTAGGATGATAAAAAACAGGATGTAATTTTTGTTACGGAGTCTCTTTAAAGGTAGATATAATATTGCAATGATGGGCAGATTCAACCAAGAGACAAATCTCCCTAATCGCATTTGATTAGAGAGATATCTGTCGGCTGCTCACACGCCACAGACCGATTCCCGATCAATTTCATGCTGAAATCAATCCAGAATCAGCCTTGTGACGCTGCATCCGCCGCTTCACCGGCCCAACGCTGTCTCCCTAATGTGCCCCCCCCCCCCCCGGTGCACGGTGCACTATACAATACCTGTCTGCATCCGCCGCTTTTCCACCGCTGGCTTCGTCCTTCATCCGGCAACGTGTGGCGCCTGTATGGATGAAGGACTGTGCTTGGAGCCAGCGGTGGACACAGAGAGGTAATGTATACAGCACTGGGCACTCAGGGGCATATTGCACATTAGGGAAGACAGTGGCAGGGTTTGGTCGCATTCGTCAATCGTCCTGATATCGCTCGCCGTTACCATTGTGTACCTAATCGAAGAAGTCGGCCCTACATCTTGCAGCATGTCCGGCCGATTCATACCACCAATATCAGCCCAAAATTGGTTTTTATCACTTGGTGGCACCAATTTTCATTTGATCATAATAATTAAATCAGATGGTTGATCAGCCACCAAGTCAACTGATGTATGGCCCCCTTTACACAGCTGCTAATTAAGTAAACATGTGTAGCGAAGCTGTGTATATTTCAAACATCTAGTCATGTGGCGAAAAAAAAATATTTTATTTTATAAATATGTTTAAATTATTAATACTAAATAAATCTTTGTGTCTTCAGTCCGCAGTGTGGTGATGGTGGTGGTGACATATTGGTATCTAGCATAGCTGTTAATGAGGAATCCGTGCCTCTCTGGGTACACTGACTCCTTGGATCCAAGTTACTGAGGCTGTGAGGAAGGAAGGGCAAACATTTAATCAATCATCCACGCTGATAGAAATTTGCCTGATCAGCTCCCGCGATCATGTTTCTCAGATCTGCATCCACTGGTCTGCCAGTATTTAATACCACCTGCTGTTAAACTGTTCCTATATTTACATGTTTCAAAAGAAATGCTTGCGTTAGGAATTCTTCTTAGCTAGTAATTCATCACTTACTTATTTGTTAACTGATGATCTTTAATAAGCTGTATCCAAGAGATTAACTACTGCTTATGGTCATGTTTGTCTATGCAAATGTGCATACAAGGATGCCTTGATAAGACCTTCTTGAATCAGACCCTCTATTCACAAATTATATTTCACTAATCCACTTTGTGTACAGGTTATTGATCACAGATATGTAAGCAGCATCAGGGCTGGGTCGAGGCAGAGACCAGAGAGGCTCCAGCCTCAGGGCGCAGTGTAGGAGGGGGCGCACAACTCACTCAGCTATCATTCCCCTATTGTGTTTGAAGCAGAGAGAAATAAGAAAAGGGGATACATGGCAGTAATTGCAAGCCACATAACTAGAGATTAAGGAGTTGGGGGCCCTGGGACGCCTCTTAATCTAATAGCAATCAGTGTGTGATGGCTGGGTTGGGAGGGATGGAGGGGCGCACTTTGGTGTCTCAGCCTAGGTTGCTGGAGGATCTTGTCCCGCGTCCATACAAAAAGGGCGTCGGGAAAAAAGGGCGTGTGGTGTAAACGGTAATAGCTCTTACAAAAATATTGTCAGTAGTAGGAAAATTACCTCTGCAGCGGAGAGCAGCGCAGCCTCTGCTCTCGCGTCTGACATCACGGTGGATGCCGCCGCCGCCTCCTTGGCATCGCATCACACTAGGTCAGGTCTCTCCAGGTCACATCAGTACAGAAGGGCGCATGCGCGCACACAGAGACAGGACCTTTATGCGCTGAGGAGGAAGGTCAGCTGACAACTCAGTCTGATCCTTCGCTATCTCATTGGCTGAGGCTAGTGGGTGGAGCCGCAGGTACACCTTGTGTATTTAAGACCGTAGCGGTCAGTGCATCATTGTCTGCTGTTGCTGAAACTTTGCGGTTAAGCTCTCAGACCTTAGATAGTTCCGGTGTGCTTTGATCCGGGAGGAAACCGGGGATTTCACACAAGATAGGAATTGTTTGATAGCTATAATTATAATTGATATTATTGTCTCTATGTGTATGAACCTTGCCTGAACTTTGTTTATCCTTTTGCCTCACGATTCTGTACTCAGTCTTCTGTCTAGTTGCCGACTCGATTCTGCTCTCGCTCTCTAATTCTGTACCTCTGCATATCTGATTGTTGCCAACCTTGGCTATACTACGACTCTGATTGCTGATTTAGTACCGACTTCCTGACTTCTGACCGATCCGTTACTGACCTTGCCTGAACGACCACTCTTGTTATAAGTGATAGACCCCACAGCCAGGGGCTATCACTTACTTGTGATATTCCCCACAGCCAGGGGCTATCACATAGGAGTACTCCTGAACTACTGTGCACCCAAACACGTGTGATCACACCTTTATTAAAATACTGACATATTGCTGTACTTATATACAGTATGTTGTATTGCTAACTAGTCTGTTGAGCTCACTCTGACCAGCAGAGCACCACCGATCATTACAAATATTGTGTTGTATTTCGTTTACAATAATGTTTTACAAATTAGCAACTTGAGGACCCACCCTTTACCCCCCCTTAAGGACCAGCGCTGTTTGAAGGGATCTGTGCTGGGTGGGCTCTGCAGCCCCCAGCACAGATAAGAGGGCACGCAGAGCGATCAGATCGCCCCCCTTTTTTCCCCCTATGGGGATGATGTGCAGGGGGGGTCTGATCGCTCCTGCGTGCAGGCTAGTTGCGGGGGGGGGCACCTCAAAGCCCCCCTCCGCGGTGACATTCACCCCCCTCCCTCTCCTACCTCTTCTGCCGGTGATCCGGGCTGCACAGGACGCTATCTGTCCTGTGCAGCCAGTGACAGGACGTCCCCTGTCACATGGAGGCGATCCCCGGCCGCTGATTGGCCGGGGATCGCCGATCTGCCTTACGGCGCTGCTGCGCAGCAGCGCCGTACAATGTAAACAAAGCGGATTATTTCCGCTTGTGTTTACATTTAGCCTGCGAGCCGCCATCGGCGGCCCGCAGGCTATTCACGGAGCCCCCCGCCGTGATTTGACAGGAAGCAGCCGCTCGCGCGAGCGGCTGCTTCCTAATTAATCAGCCTGCAGCTGGCGACGCTGTAATGCGTCGCTGGTCCTGCAGCTGCCACTTTGCCGACGCACGGTATAAGCGTGCGGTCGGCAAGTGGTTAAAAAACCTTTAATAATGTCTATGAAATCGCAAATTGTGAATACGATAATCTTCCCTGTTTTGAAAGTGAAACCTATATAATTACGTTTGTTAAAATGATAATATATGTATAATCGTTATCATTGTATAATATTGTGTATAACCTTCATTTATCGTTTCTTTTTTTTTTCCGAACTCAGCTCTGTATCTATGGTACCAGACTCAGCGAATAGGCTTCATCGCAAACCTCTTTATGTCTGGTAAATCAGTTTGCATCATAGTTCGACACTCTTTATATACTTTCTTTTATTTTATCCATATAAAGTAAATGCATATTGAAACTACAAAAAATATACAAACCGAACACAGATATTCTTATACAACCCAACCCACATATTCAAACCAATACATACGCCCCCCAAACATCCTACTGCACATACAGACCCATCTATACCTTCATGCACCCATAATATACCCACCTACAAACATACTGACCTAGTCATTCCCAACCAAACAATCACACCATTCCCCAAACTCCTCGTCATCCAATATTACCTATAATCTGTATGGGTACTGATCCCCTCTAAAGCCCAGTCTACACGGCACAACCCCCGGTGCAACCCTACCCCAACTCCGCCCATGACCCAACCAGCCCCGATACGCCCGACCGGAGCCCGACCCGACCCAACCCGACTCGCCACCGCAAACAATGGCAAATTGAGCCGACCCCAGCCGAAACCCGGATCAGACACACCGGACCAGGCCGGGCCGCAAACAGAGCTGTTCCCTGAAAAGCCCAGAGAATCGCACCGCGCAGATGGGGCCCCAACAACCTCCAGCATACTGATTGTAACACACCTACGTATGCCTCCCTACTGCCCACTATGGATTCCTACAGCCCTTTCAACATTTATCATGTCTTATATTTCTAACCACCTGCCCCTACCACTAGTTCCATCCACCCCTTTTTAAGTTTCCCCAGCCAGTTGTCATCAAGCTTTTTTACATTATATATTTCTCCATCTACAGCAGCCGCCTCCTCCCAAAAATCGAACATACTCGATATCCATTCCTATATTTTAATGGGGTCTTTACTTTTCCGTTTCTGAGCTATGATATTACCGGGCCCGGCAACCAATTAACCAACTTCCCTCAATTCTTTTACTAGCACATTACTTTCAGAGTCAATGATGCCAAAAATTGCCTCCATTTTGTCAATCTGAACACATTTTCCCAAATACTTACCCCAAAAGACCTCTAGTTCTCCCCATAGTCCTCTTACCATCGGGCAACTCCATCACATATGTAACTCATCTGCACCCCCTGATCAAATCGCCAACATTGATTCTTTTGGTTCTCTGTAAAACTTGCCATCCTGGCCGGTGTAAAATACCATCTGGCTATGGTTTTGTATTGAGTCCATTGTAATTTTCTAAGGGGGTATTTCCAGATTATATTGGTTACCTGATTCCATCTATGCTCATCTAAAGGGACTCTCAGATCTATCTCCCATTTTTCTCGTCATTTTGAAGATCTGTCACAGATGTTATCCTGCATATATTTATAGCATTTAGATATAAACTTTTTTGGTTTCTCATTCTTAACGATCCATTGTTCAATTGTATTTAACTGGTTGCTAATACACTTTTTTTCTAACTTTTTAATAAAATTGCTTATTTGCAGTTTGGCCCAAGGTGTTATCTCCCAATTTATCGTTTCTTCATGTAATAAAATCTGAAAATATTGTTTATAACAATGAAAAAAAAAAATAAGCACGTTCGTAATAACTGTATTAAAACATTAGTGAATATTACTAACATTTTACTACAACTAAACCTAACCCTACTCTCACACAGAACCCTCCCTCTACCTATCCCTAACCCTTAGACTGTTGGCGCCCAACCCTAAGACCCCCCCCCCCTTGCCCCCCCCCCCCTGGTGGTGCCTAACTTTAAATATCCTCTCATGGTGCCTAACCCTAAGACCCCCCTGGTGGTGCCAAAATCTAAGACCCCCCTGGTGGTGCCTAACCCTAAGACCTCCCTGGTGGTGCCTAACCCTAAGACCCCCCTGGTGGTGCCTTTTTACTATAAGTAGAGCAGAGCTCGGCAAACTACGGCCTGCGGGCCGCATCCGGCCTGTGTGCGCTGCTCTTCAGGCGGACAGATTCCCTTCCTTCCCCGCCCTGACGTCACATCATGTGATGCCCTGTTGCCATGGAGATGTGACGCGGGACGTCAGCGAGGTGAGTTTTCACACCTCACGGTGCCCGCTCGCAACTCTGCAGGTAGGGGTGTAGGAATTTAAGGAATGCAGCCCGCGATCTGCACAATGTGGCCAAGCCGCGTAAACTTTGCCCAGGCCTGAACTAGAGTATTCACAAATACATTGGGAAAAAACGAATATGTTATCTTCTTCTTATCTTCTTTACTCAGCTGTGACTGTCACTTCCACTGTCGACTGCAAAAAAAAAAAAAAGATTAACCAATCACAGCAGGATATTCTTTATTGGCTATCTTAAAACTTATTGAAATGTTTATTTCTTTTTTTCATTTTTAACGTAAAGGTTTAAGTTAGCCAATAAAGGGTATTGTCCTGATTCAAAACATCCTGTTTTTACTAATGGCTAACATGGTACAATACTCTACTGCCAACCAATCAGAGTAAGGGGGCAGTAACAAAGTATCACATTAGCCCCATTAGCTGGCAGCAATATGTCTTTGTTGTAGCTGCATACAATTCAAGTTTATGCAGCTGCAAGCTGTTGCTACTTATGTCACATAGCTGTTTGGTAACAGCTTTGGATAAACTTGCAGTAATTGCAACTAAAAATTGACTTTGCAAATCTCCATGTGACATTGAGACATAGCCCCCGCATGTCACTAAGGGATTGTGTTTAGTTACCCATAACAAACTTTTTTAACAAATGTCATCTGCTTTTGTACTGCCCATCAGCACCTGCTGACTGCCGGCCGGGTCCATAGGAAGGTCATGTTTGTAAAGGTCATGCTGCATGACTTTAAAAAGTACTTGCCGCTTTATTTCATGTTAATTGCCAGTTTTTGGTTTTTTTCTCACAAGCGGTGGGTGGTACAATGACAGTCAAAAAAAAATCACATTTGACCTGTAAAGTATCATATTTGGCCATTGTATTGTATGTGAATCTATCTAGTTTTAGTTTCATCAAAAAGTAAATTTTCTCCTGTCTCTACAATGTATCTGCTCCACATTATGTTTAGGTTTATATTACACTATAACATATACTTCACTCAAATTAAACAGTCATTGCTTTATTTACGCACGTGGTACTTTGATATTGTATACATACACAATCTATGAATTAAAACACATTAAACAAATAAACATACATGTATATGAATAACTGTAGAGTCTTAGACATCTCTATAACCACAAAACTATTCTCTGTGCTTTTACCTTGAAATAACAGAACATCGATTTTAATCAACTCAGTAAAGAAGCCCTGGCACAGTGGCAATAAATACGGTATATATAAATTTGTATTCTCAAAAAACGAAAACGGAGTTTTAATCAGTTGGAAAATGTATTTTTATAATGATTGTTGGTTTTACGAGTGATTTTAATAGCAGAAGTGAAAAAATCTTTACTGTTTTGTGTGAAAGTCACACAGCAGGTACACAATGAAAGCTCCATGCCTGATTTTAACAAATGCAAACACAGAAACATTTGCAAAATAAAATGGATTTTGGATCAGTTTGTTCACAAAATGTAAAAGTAGGAAAAAATTGGGCTATTTAAAAGAGATTCCTTGTCTTTTGTGCACAGAAGGTAGGCTAGTGTTTAACTACTGTACATAAAAGAGTCCATTCTTATAGACTGAGGAATTTGAAATTGTAGAAGTAATTTTGAAAGAAAGAAAGAAAGAAAGAAAGAAAGAAAGAAAGAAAGAAAGAAAGAAAGAAAGAAAGAAAGAAAGAAAGAAAGAAAGAAAGAAAGAAAGAAAGAAAGAAAAAAAACACATTCAACAGTTCCATGTTCCTAAATCCTTCTCACCAAAATTATTTCCATTTCACCCATATCCTATAACTGAAGATACACTGATGATGGTCATTGGAAAGTGTTTTTTTAATTTATTTAAAACAGTCCAATTGCTCATGGTTGGTACATTAGGTGAAGGTGATTTTGTGTGAAATGATTCTATTATATCACAGCAGGAACATAACATTACAGTTTGTTAAACTATTTGTTATGTATTTGTAGTTTGAAAAATAATTAAAGGCCTTGGTTAATTTGCACAGGTGGGTAAAAATATGCACCCAGGGCTTGTTCACACCTAGGGCATTTTTGCAATTTTTTAAGTGCCGGCAATCTGCAAAATCACCCTGAAAGCACTTGTGCACTGATTCCCTACGATAGAGTTCACATCTGAGCGGTTTGTTTCCAATCCGCTCAGTAAAGAGCTGCCTGTACCATTTTTTGGGCAATTTTGCTACAATGTAAAGTATAGGAAAAGTGCAAAAAACACTCACAAAATTGCTTTATGCGGCGATTGCGTTCGCGCTTTGATGAATAAATACATGGCCTCAATTCACTAAGTTTTATCAAACATTCGATAAAGTACCTCATGGGTAAAATCTCATTTTGAATTTACTAAGGTGTTATATATTTATCGAATGTTTTATCGATAAAACATTCAATAAATGTATAACACCTTAGTGAATTCAAAATTAGATTTTACACATGAGGTAAATTATGAAACGTTCGATAAAGTGTTTGATAAAGCTTAGTGAATTGAGGCCAATCACATTGTCTTTATTAATTTCCAGGTCAAAGAGTTCACTTCCTGACTTATGTCAGGAAGTGAAAAAACAAATTGCTCGCCGGGAGGAGAGAAAAAAACACGCAAAAAAAATAAAAAAATCGCTGGCGTCAGTGATTCCGATTTTAGATGTGAGTGTTTCGCTGTAGAGTACTACTAAGAGGGGTTTAATTATAAGTCTTTGGATGTTCATCCCCTTTTGATAGCATAGGGAAGGAGGTGTTGCTATAACTATCTGTCTCAGGGCACAATGCATCACCTCCCTTACCGCCTCATATTCCTGTTTGCCCTCTTCTTCTCGTGTCTCCATGCAATCGACCCTTGAGATGTTAGAGAACTGCTGATAATAGATTGATGTAGGCTGGCAACCTCTGCGATAAGGAGACAGGTAAGGAAAGAGGAACAGCAGCATTTGCTGAGAGAGGTAGCTATAGCCACACCTGTTTCCCTGGAGCACGACCATCATGGTCTGCATGACCATCAATGGCATTAGGCTCCGTCCACCCGCGACATCAACTCGCGGGCCAATTAGCAGCGCCGGCGAGTTGTTAACCCTAGATCTGTCGCTACAAAGTGTATAATACACTTTGTAATGTATACAAAGTGTATTATACAGGCTGCCTCCTACCCTGGTGGTCCCAGTGATCGAGGGACCACCAGGATAGGAGGCAGCTGTGTATGTATGCACCCAAGCACACGGATCCTGCCCTCCCCTGCCCCCTGATCACCCACAGCACCCCTCAGACCCCCCCCCCCCCCCCGATCACCCCCTCAGACCACTGTTTGCACCCAATCACACCCCTAATCACCCATCAATCACCCCCTGTCACTATCTGTCAATGCAATATTTTAGATCAGGTCCTAAACTGCCCCCTGGGGGCTCCTGATCACCCCCCCCATCCCCCCGCCCCCTCAGATCCTCCCCAGACCCCCCCCCCCTGTATACTATATACATCTATTCTCCCCTGTAATCACCCACTGATCACCTGTCAATCACCTGTCAATCACCCATCAATCACCCCCTGTCACCACCTGTCACTGCCACCCATCAGATCAGACCCTAACCTTTCCCTTGCGGGCACCTGATCACCCGCCCACATCCTCAGATTGCCCGCAGACCTGCCCTCAGATCACCTCCCAAGTGCATTGTTGACATCTGTTCTCCCCTCTAATCACGCACTGATCACCCGTCAATCACCCATCAATCACCCCCTGCCACCACTTGTCACTCCTACCCATTAGATCAGACCCTAATCTGCCCCTTGCGGGCACCCAATTACCCGCCCACACCCTCAGATTGCCCTCAGACACCCCCCCCCCCGGTCACCTCACCAGTGCATTGCTTGCATCTATTCTCCTCTCTAATCACACCCTAATCACCTATCAATCACCCTGTCACCCTCTGTCACTGCTACCCATCAGGTAAGACCCTAACCTGCTCCTTTGCGGCACCCAAACACCCGCCCACACCCTCAGATCGCCCTCAGAACCCCCCCCTCCCCCCCTGATCACCTCCCCAGTGCATTATTTACATCTGTTCTCCCCTCTAATCACCCACTGATCACCCATCAATCACCCCCTGTCACCACATGTCACAGCTACCCATCATACCCATCAGATCAGACCCTAATCTGCCCCTTGCGGGCACCCAAACACCCGCCCACGCCCTCAAATCGCCCTCAGACACACACACCCCCCCCCTGATCACCTCCCCAGTGCATTGCTTGCATCCATTCCTCACCCTAATCACACCCTGAGACACCCATCAATCACCTCCTGTCACCACCTGTCACCCCCAGCACACCTACCCATCAGATCAGGCCCTAATTTGCCCCGTGTGGGCTCCTGATCACTCGGCCAAACCCTCAGATCCCCCTCAGACCCCCTTCCGAACACCTCCCCAGTGCATTGATTGCATCTATTCTCCCCTCTAATCACCCCCTGAGACACCCATCAATTACCTCCTGTCACCACCTGTCACCCCCTAGCACTCCTATCCATCAGATCAGGCCCTAATCTGCCCCCTGCGGGCTTCTGATCACCCAGCCAAACCCTCACCCGCCCCACCGCAGTGACAATTTTTTTTTTTGCTGATCACTGCTGGTCTCTACGACTTAATTGTGGCTGAGACCAACCATTATGCCACACAATACGCAACCGCCAATCCAAGAAGCTACTATGCCCAGCATTTTCGGTGGAAACCACTCCAAGTTTCCAAACATAACATGTTTTGGGGCCTTCTCCTTAACATGGGTCTAGTCAAAAAGAATGTATTGCGGTCTTATTGGTCTACACACCCAATACATCACATGCCAATGTTCTCTGCTGCCATGTCCAGGTCACAATTTGAGAACATCCTGCACTTCCTGCACTTCAGTGCCAATACAACCTGTCATCTAAGAGGCCACCCTGCTTATGATCGGTTCCACAAAATTCGGCCCCTCAGAACACCTGTCATCAAAATTTGCAGATGCTTATACCCCTGAACAGTCATTTTGAGGCATTTGGTTTCTAGACTACTCCTCACGGGTTTGGGCCCCTAAAATGCCAGGGCAGTATAGGAACCCTACAAGTGACCCCATTTTAGAAAGAAGACACCCCAAGGTATTCCATTAGGTGTATGATGAGTTCATAGAAGATTTTTTTTTTGTCACAAGTTAGTGAAAAATGACACTTTGTGAAAAAAACAAGAAAAATCAATTTCCGCTAACTTTTGACAAAAAATAAAATCTTCTATGAACTCACCATACTCCTAACAGAATACCTTGGGGTGTATTCTTTCTAAAATGGGGTCACTTGTGGGGTTCCTAAACTGCCCTGGCATTTTAGGGGCCCTAAACCGTGAGGAGTAGTCTGGAAACCAAATGCTTCAAAATGACCTGTGAAATCCTAAAGGTACTTATAGGACTTTGGGCCCCTTAGTGCACCTAGGCTGCAAAAATAGTGTCACACATGTGGTATCGCCATACTCAGGAGAAGTAGTAGAATGTGTTTTGGGGTGTATTTTTACACATACCCATGCTGGGTGGGAGAAATATCTCTGTAAATGGACAATTGTGTGTAAAAAAATAAAACAATTGTTATTTACAGAGATATTTCTCCCACCTAGCATGGGTATGTGTAAAAATACACCCCAAAACACATTGCACTACTTCTCCTGAGTACGGCGATACCACATGTGTGACACTTTTTCAGCCTAGGTGCGCTAAGGGGCCCAAAGTCCTATGAGCACCTTTAGGCTTTACAGGGGTGCTTACAATTTAGCACCCCCAAAATGCCAGGACAGTAATCATACCCCACAAATGACCACATTTTGGAAAGTAGATACCCCAAAGTATTCAGAGAGGGGCATGGTGAGTCCGTGGTAGATTTCATTTTTTTTTGTCACAAGTTAGCAGAAATGGAAACTTTTTTTTGTTTTGTCGCAAAGTGTAATTTTCCGCTAACTTGTGACAAAAAATTAAATCTTCTATGAACTTACCATGCCTCTTAGTGAATACTTTGGGATGTCTTCTTTCCAAAATGGGGTCATTTGGGGGGGGGGGGGGGGTATTTACACTATCCTGGAATTCTAGCACCTCATGAAACATGACAGGTGCTCAGAAAATTCAGAGATGCTTCAAAATGGGAAAATTCACTTTTTGCACCATAGTTTGTAAACGCTATAACTTTTACCCAAACCAATAAATGTACACTTATTGTATTTTTTTTATCAAAGACATGTAGCACAATAAATTTGGACAAAAATGTATATAGAAATTTTACTTTATTTGAAAAATGTCAGCACAGAAAGTAAAAAAAAAATCATTTTTTTGACAAAATTCATGTCTTTTTTGATGAATATAATAAAAACTAAAAATCACAGCAGCAATCAAATAGCACCAAAAGAAAGCTGTATTAGTGATAAGAATAGAAGGTAAAATTCATTTAGATAGTAGGTTGTATGACCGAGCAATAAACCGTGAAAGCTGAAGTGGTCTGAATGGAAAAAAAAGTGTCTGGTCCTTAAAGAGAACCTGAGGTGGGGATCTTAGAATAAAATCTATACACAGAGGCTGGGTCTGGCTATAGTGCCCAGCCTCTGTTGCTAGTTGAATCCCCCCTAAATCCCCCTTGCGCTCCGCTCTCCCTCATAAATTATAGCTGCGCTGTCGACACACAGCATGTCGCAGCGGGCTATATTTATCTCCCTAGTGTCACTCACGCCACTCCCCCCGCCTCCTGCAGAACGCCGGTCCCCACCCCGTCCCTTCCCTCACTGCTGATTGGAGGGAAGGGGCGCGGGTGGGGACCGGCGCTCTCCAGGAGGCAGGTGGAGCGGCGTGAGTGACATTAGAAAGGTAAACATTGCCCGACAGCGCGGCTGTAGTTTATGGGCTAGAGCGGAGCGCAGGGGGGACTTACTTATTCAACTAGCAACAGAGGCTGGGCACTATAGCCAGACCCAGCCTCTGTGTATAGATTTCATTCCCAGAACCCCGCCTCGGGTTCTCTTTAAGGGGTTTTAAGACTGCAGTCCTTAAGTGGTTAACAAAAAGAATTAAGATGATTGTCACAACTCAACAAGATTGGCCAGCAGGCTTTTGTGACACTGCAGCTGAAGACCTGCTTGGAAATTAAAGAGAAACCCCGACCAAAAATTTAACTTTATCTTAATCAGTCGCTGATACCCCCTTTTACATGAGAAATCTATTCCTTTTCACAAACAGACCATCAGGGGGAGCTGTTTGACTGATATTGTGGTGAAACCCCTCCCACAAGAAAAGTTCGTACTTTTGGCAGTTTCCTGGCTTTGAACCTTGTTGTATTGTGGAAAATAGCTGTTTACAGCTGTTTCCAACTGCCTAAAACCATGCAGCAGCTACATCACCTGCCAACAGTAAAATGTTCACTGGAGTTCCTCTTTAAGTTAAAGGATAACATGTGACATGATGAGTGACATGTGACATGATGAGATAGACATGTGTTTGCACAGTGCCTAGCACACAAATAACTATGCTTTGTTCCTTTTTTCTTTCTCTGCCTGAAAGAGTTAAATATCAGGTATGTAAGTGGCTGACTCAGTCCTGACTAGACAGAAAGTGACTACAGTTTGACTCTCCCGGATAAGAAATTCCCCTTTTTTTACCTATTTCTTGCTCTCAGAAGCCATTTTCTGCTAGGAAAGTGTTTTATAGTTGGAATTTCTTATCAGTGAGGGTCACACTGTAGTCACTTCCTGTCTGAGTCAGGACTGAGTCAGCCACTTGCATACCTGATATTAACTCTTTCAGGCAGAGAAAAAAAAAAAGGAACACAGCATAGTTATTTGGGTGCTAGGCACTGCACATACACATGTCTATCTCATTATGTCACATGCCAGTTCGGGTATCCTTTAAGTATAATGCCAGCTCTGTTGCTGGGGTAACTTCCTCTGTGGTGGATGCATGCTGCATTTAATGACATTGTGAATAACCCCTGAATTTACAGAGGTCATTGTGAATAAGCGAGCTAATGTTTATAAACAGTTAAGTTAAAAAAAGTTAAAAATAATAAAACCTAATAACTCATTGTTTCATTGCATAAAAAGTTTAATAAACTATGCGTATGATATTATAGAGGTCTACTCCTGCAGACAAGGCTGCTGACCTCCACGGTGTTTTAATATGACTATAACAGTTCACTAAAAACACAACCTGTAAAAACGGATGCCTGTAATGATTATAAGTAATGGCCCGGGTTGAAGGTCACCAAGAACTCCGCTCAAAAGGACATCAACTCTGACAGGGAGTATGAGTGGTCACAGGTGTAATGTTACAGATCCGTAAGTGGAAGGCAGGAAAGGCTTTGAACGTCCAAAGCATTGAAATAGCCTTCTCCTGCAGAAAGTTCCTTTTCATAGGGGCGCAAAATGCGCTGCCTAGGAGACCAACTGCTACTTTAATCCCAATGCTGATGACAAGTACATTGCTGAGTAATTCACTCCCTGACCTTTCAGCAGCCAAATATGTTTATGTGATTGTTTATAGCTGACTATATATGCAGCCATAAATAGGTTCTTAATGACCCATATAATAATTTACTATATTGCCCTTACATACAGAAGAGGTTTTCATTTTAAAGTATTTATTTTATGCTGGGAATACACGGGACGATTTTGCCGATCAATTCTGTGCCCGATCGTTTTCCGGGCTCGATTCTGCAGGCAATTCTCTTATCTTCTGCTCATTTTTCTTATCTTTTCCCATTGTCCTCCATGCAGAATCAAGCGCGGAATCGATCGGGCACGAAATCGGACATGTCAGAAATGAGCTATTGAGCCTTCTTAATGGCTCAGAATCGAGCCGTGTATGCCCAGCATTAGACATTTGCTGGGACTTTATATAACAACTAGACTAGGTATTGTGTCTAATCATGTATACTAATTTAAAGTTGGTAGAAAGCCTCACTTGATTTCACATTGAAAAATTGATGTTTGAACGACTCCGTAAAATTGTTTTTGGAATTGTTTTAATTTTTATTGAATTTTATATTGAAGGAAGGCCATAGTTGGCTTCCCCCTGATGTTTATGCAGGGTTTCCTTGCTAAGAACAAGCCCAGTATGCCACACTACACTTACCCATACCTCCCAATGTTTTGAGACAAGAAAGAGGGACACCTTAAAGGAAACCTGTAATTTCCCATAGAAAAAATGTAGA
This sequence comes from Hyperolius riggenbachi, assembly GCF_040937935.1. Lineage (NCBI taxonomy): Eukaryota > Metazoa > Chordata > Amphibia > Anura > Hyperoliidae > Hyperolius > Hyperolius riggenbachi. Next base: position 160,695,374 of record NC_090648.1, on the reverse strand, counting down.
TACTCACCAAAGCAGAGGAAGGCCTCTCTATAGTCCAAATGCTTCCTGATCCATCTAGGAGCTGTGCTCATCCATCAATGCTGTGCTGGGTCTCTATGAACATATCAGACAAGAACATGTCAGATTTGTTCTAGTGGTCATGCTCTCTCCATGTACAAGCCTGGCCGTACTGTTTATGCATGGGGCATTCCCCAGTAACCCGAAACTGAGCTGTTATCGTACTTCAAAAAAAAAAACACAGGCGATTCCAACTTCAGATCATTTTGTAAGGAATAATTTACTATCCAGGACTGTCCTGATGAAATCAGGATTGTTGGGAGGATTGACCTGCCGCCCAACTGTTGGAACAGTGTACCCACTGTCTTTCACAGCAGCTAGGCTGGAACAGCATGGATGCTATTCATCCATTCCCGCATTTGGAACACACTCCCAGCAAGCATGAGCATGGTGTGTCCTTCCTTTTCTGAGCAACAAATAATCCAAGCTCATCACCTCATTAGGACATTTAAATGAGTTATAAGAGAGGTGCCAAAGAGGGTATGGCCAAAAACCAGCAAAATCAGTTAACCTTCTGCACACTCACATGTAAATGCTTTCATGCAGATCAGTCATCCAGGAACAACTGCTATGCCCATGGCCGGATTTCTGGCAAAGCCACATAGGCCATGGCCTAGGGCACCAGATAAACAAGGGGCGGCCTGCAGACAGTGGGCATTATTTGCAAGTGTCCAAACAAATGAAAGTGGTCAGGATAACTGCACTATTAGTACCAGCTGGCATCTGCCTGTGCTGTGTTACAGGCAGCTACAGTCCGTTAACCAAACGTTTGTGAACAGTGTGTGACTAGCAAAAAGCCAAACCTTGTCCAATGACATAGCAGCAGCTGCAGGCAGTTACAGAAGGCCGGTTCTCACTTCTCACGTACTTGGTGTGGGGGATGAAAGGACCAGGGGCAGCAGCACCAGCAAATAGTACAGAATACAGAAGGCAGCGTCTCACAGTACCCATTTCTTAATTATTGATTGGCCAGCGCTGTTACCCTGGAGACAGCAGTAGGTACAGGACTCACTTTTACGTGTTGCTGACCCCACCCAATGTCCAATTGTGAGCCACTTTTGACTATGTGTGTGTGGTGGAAGGCTCCCAGCACGCCCATCACCTGTAGATCGGTTGATTGACCAGTTCCCCCGTGTGACGTGATTGATTCACTTCACGTTGCCATGGAGACCTCGGCACTAGCCGCAATAGTGGACACCATCGGCCCAAAAAGTTTGGGTGTGTGTGTGGAGAGAGGTGGTAGGATACGGTTTTGGTTGGGGCGGCTGGTAATAGTCGGCCTTGGGCGGTAAGAAGTACAAATCCGGCCCAGGCTATGCCTAGCCTACAGCTAAGTTAAAAGCCGGGGTCTTTGTTACAAAAGAATACATTCTTTTAGTGTAGTCACTTACACTGCATAAAGGCTCCCCATAATTTGTATGTGTCCTAACAATGGCCCTATAGCATGCATACTTAGTGCAAGCATGCAAGCATTCAGTGCATCAAACAAATCCCACAAGGGAGCTCCCAAAATACATCCATGAACACCATGCACACAATACCATAAGTTGTGTGCATGCTAAGAGCGGTCACTGACAAGAACAAGAGGGAGAGCACTGGATTGAACCCTGGCCAGTGGCCACAAGGATAAATTACAAGAAAGAAAACACAGAATCCATGTTCATCACATCAAGTTAGGACATTTAAAGTATACCCAGGGCGGGGCGAGGGGGAAAGCACAGAGGCATGTTTCCTGCTGCAGGACATGCTTCTGTTTCCCCCACGCGGCTCTCGGCCCTCCCGCCACCACACTATAACCCCTAGAAATTAGTCACAAGCAATTGTCGCTATTCCGGAGGGTAAGGGAGGAGAGAGATTTATTCCCTGCTTAAACGCCCCCTAGGGGCATTCTTGCAAGCCTTCCCCAACTGCCATTGGGCAGCTCTCTCCCCGGCCGCTCCCCCTGCCACTCCCCCGCCTCCCTGCACACTGCTCTGTGTGTGAGCCCCCAGGGGTCATGAATCCGAAAGCAAGTCCTAGCAGGCCACAGGAGAGCGCCCCCTAGGGGCATTCTTGCAAGCCTTCCCCAACTGCCATTGGGCAGCTCTCTCCCCGGTCACTCCCCTTGCCACTCCCCCGACTCTCTGCATGCTGCTCTGTGTGTGAGCCCCCAGGGGTCATGAATCCGAAAGCAAGTCCTAGCAGGCCACAGGAGAGCGGCAGGGATTGAGGCTACCTGATCCACCCAGCCCCCTGGATCAGGTAGCATTGTTCATTTTTTAATTTACAGCCCCACCTTGGGCTCCCTTTGAGTTATAAGGGAGGTGCATTCAGTGTGTCAAACCTATCTAAAGTTTAAGAGCACATATCCTAACATGCTCTATTGGAGAGTTGGCAGTCCGGTAATGATGACAAATACTATTTTCTTATGTGATCTGTTCATGACATTTTGTCTTTAATAAAAAAAAAAACTATGTATATTTAAAGTAACGTTTGCTTTGGCTCCTGAATGCCCCTTTCTCCCCATTTCCCTTTTTCCTTGCACGCCAGTTTTCTACAGATAGTGCATCCTTTTCTGAGCAAGTTACAGCACTGGTGCCAAGGCCAAGTTTATTTATTATATAAGTCCAAACAGTGTCCAGGGCTGTTTCAGCTTTACAGCTATGGTGTGTTTTCATGCCGTTTAGACAGTCTGGCCATTCACAATTGCAAGTCCGTTTTGTCTGCAACTTTGATCAGTCAGTCCTGTCAGTCACTTTGGCCAGTAAGCCAAAGTGCAGCTGGACTCAGACATCGTATGGAGGACACTGATTAGTGATGAGCAGAAAATTTGCATAGTCGTAATTTCGCATCGAAATTTGCAATAATGATGCAAAATCCTAATGCAAAATTCCAGGAAAAATCCTAATTCATTTTATCTGTAACTGAAATCAGGAACAGTCATTTTGCAGCGGGTACAAGGAAGGCAATTTCACAATGGGTACTAGGCAAAAAGACCTTGAACTCTTTGAGAAAATTCCTTTTACAAGTGCAAAGGAAAAATGTTTTTTGAACTTTTATTTTTCTGAGTATAAAAATGATTTTTTCTTTGCATGTTTAAAAGCGATTTTCTTTTTTGACTTGTACCCACTATTCTCCCTAACATATGGAGCAATTTTGGTGACAATAGCATGTATGGAAGCTTTGCTAGTAAGTACTAAAGTCGGCACGGAATTATCCAACAATTATGCAAAATTATGCATGATTACATGAAATCAGTTGAATTTACAAATTGTGATTACGTATGGGTGTACTTGTGGAAATGTACGCAAAATTTTGCATAATCGTAATTAGCTGATTTTGATCTTCACTAATGCTGATTACCAAACCATTTATGGAGAGTCAAAAGCAGTAATAAGACAATTATTTTACCCATCGCTAACCATGAGGGCTCTTTTACACTATGTGATTCCAATCCGATCCCCATGTGACTGATGCAATTTCAATTTAAAAAGTCCTGCATGCTGCATTTTTTTCCTTGTGTTCAGTGAAAATCCCATGAGAATCGCATTGGAATTGAATTGTGATTTGCAGTGTAAAAGAAACCTAATGCTAATACATGCCACAGCAAATAATCTTGTGTTCAGTTGCAGTTAGGGTGAGTATGATAACCATACAGACATCCCCCATCTTCTATCTTCATCTAAGCATTTGCAACAAGCAGTCAGCTTCAGAAGAATGTTTTTAGCCAATGACTTTGCCTGTTAGTACTGCAGGGTGTCCTACTGCTGTCTGCATAGGATAGTACTGTACATCCCACTCAGCTGAGCTGCAGTATTGTCACTGGACTGACAGCAAACTGTCAGCCAAAATGATCAGAACAATCGTTACAGCCGACGCACGTCTTATGTCTCCTCGCTTTTATGCATTGTCACAGTGTGTGGCAGATTAGACGTGACAATATAAAGAAGGGAGAAGATCTACGGCTGATGATTTCTGCTTGCGAAGAACATTTTGTACTAGACAGCGGTATCTCTAGGGAAAAACTGGGAGAATTACCAGCTTGTACTGAACAGCACATTTGCTTTTATGGAACAGGATCTTCTGACGAGTTCGGTCATTTTCATATGGCCACGAGTTCTCCTTTATTGCCAATGGACTCTTTAAAAAACAAAACACCAGGAAAGCAATGGGACCAGACGCTGTGTCTGCGAAATGCTTGAATCTCTGTGCCGACCAATTAGCGCCTGTATTTACAGACATATTCAAAGCATCTCTAGAACTCTCAATTGTTCCTGCCTGTTTTAAAAGCGCAACTATTGTACCAATTCAAAAAAAAAAAAAAACCTACATGTTTAAATGATTACAGGCCTGTTGCCCTGACATCACTGGTCATGAAAGCATTTGAAAAACTGATAATGACTTATCTGAAATCCATCACAGATCCCCTGCTGGACTCTTTGCAATTTGCCTACAGGCCTAACAGATCCGCAGACGATGCCGTGAACATGTGTATGCATTATGTACTACAGCATTTAGATATCCCAGGAACCTACACCAGGATTTTATTTATAGATTTCAGCTCTGCATTTAATACCATAATTCCATCACTGCTGCACAGCAAGCTCTCCCAGCTACACATACCTGAATCCCTCTGCAAATGGATAACCGACTTCTTAACCGACAGAAGACAGCGTGTTAGACTTGGTAAACTCACATCAAGCTCTCTGACAGTCAGTACTGGTCACCCCAGGGCTGTGTGCTTTCCCCACTGCTGTACTCACTTTACACCAATGACTGCATCTCCACAGATCCATCTGTTAAGGTTCTGAAGTTTGCAGACGACACAACAGTTGTTGGTCTCATTCAAAACGGGGATGAGTCTGCATACAGGCATGTGGTGGGACAGCTTTCCTCCTGGTGCAGCAGCAACAACTTGGGACTAAATGCTCTCAAAACCATGGAGATGATAATAGACTTTAGGAGATCTCCCCCCCAGCACCTCCCCTTAACCATAAATGGATCCACAATAACCCAAGTAGAGTCAATCAAGTTTCTTGGGTCCACGATCTCAAACGACTTAAAATGGGTCAACAACACCGCCACTATTGTCAAGAAAGCACAACAGAGAATGTACCATCTGCGGCAGCTGAAAAAGTTTGGCCTACCTCAAAATCTAATGGTGCAGTTCTACGCTGCAATCATTGAATCCACCATAACATCATCCATGACTGTATGGTTCAGCTCCTGCTCAGCATTAGAAAAGGGGAGGCTGCAGCGCATCATCCGATCAGCGGAAAGGATAATTGGCTGTAGCTTACCTTCCCTGCAGGATCTTTACACTAGCAGGTGCAGAAAGAGAGCATCCAAAATTGCCTCTGACCCCTCTCACCCAGCTCACTCCATCTTCCAGCGCATGCCTTCAGGAGTAAGATTCCGGTCAATCGCTACCAAAACCTCTAGACACAGGAACAGTTTTTTTCCTCAAGCGGTAGCCATACTTAATGCTGAACCACGTTAAAGCTGCTAGGACTGAAAGTAATCAGCACAGAACTAAACATGAACAATTCTCACATTGCTTACTGCCACTATACTTATAATGTCCTTAACTTGTAATATTCACACTGTCTGTCTGTGTATTGTTTTTGTTTGTGTTTGTTAAGCAACTGCCAAGACAAATTCCTTGTAGGTGCAAACTTACCGTACTTTTCGCCGTATAAGACGCACTTTTTCTCCCCAAAAAATGGGGAGAAAAAGTCCCTGCTTCTTATACGGCAAAGGCAGGGAATCCCCGACTTCCAAACGCCCGCCGATATGAACCGCGACCCGCCGTCGGGGATTCCCTGCCTGTGGTGCTGCTGTGGCCGTCTCCTTCCTCCCCGCTTCCCTCTACCCGCACCTCGGGTCCCCCCTGCGTGTCCTCGGGTCCCCCCTGGGTGAGAAACAGCAGCGCTTACCTTCTCCATCTTGCCCGCGGCGATTGAAGACATCTGGCTTCAGTGGGCGGCTTCCTCTAGTGCCGGCTTGTAATGACGCGTCATCGATGACGCGTCATTACAAGCCGGCACTGGAGGAAGCCGCCCACTGAAGCCGGATCTCTTCAATCGCCGCGGGCAAGATGGAGAAGGTAAGCGCTGCTATTTCTCACACAGGGAGGCCCGACCCGAGGACACGCAGGGGGGACCGAGGACACCAGACAACCCGGGGGGAACAGAGAGCGGACACATGGGGGGCAGAGAGCGGACTCATGGGGGGCAGAGAGCAGGGCCATGGGGGCACACAGCAGGACCATGGGGGCACACAGGAGGACCATGCAGGCACACAGGAGGACCATGGGGGCACACAGCAGGTCACTGGGGGCAAACAGCAGGACCATGGGGGCACACAGCAGGACCATGGGGGCACACAGCAGGACCATGGGGGCACACAGCAGGACCATGGGGGCACACAGGAGGACCATGGGGGCACACAGGAGGACCATGGGGGCACACAGGAGGACAATGGGGGCACACAGGAGGACCATGGGGGCACACAGCAGGACCATGGGGGCACACAGGAGGGCCATGGGGGCACACAGGAGGACCATGGGGGCACACAGGAGGACCATGGGGGCACACAGCAGGACCATGGGGGCACACAGGAGGACCATGGGGGCACACAGGAGGACCATGGGGGCACACAGGAGGACCATGGGGCACACAGCAGGTCACTGGGGGCAAACAGCAGGACCATGGGGGCACACAGCAGGTCCATGGGGGCACACAGCAGGACCATGGGGGCACACAGCAGGACCATGGGGGCACACAGGAGGACCATGGGGGCACACAGCAGGACCATGGGGGCACACAGCAGGACCATGGGGGCACACAGGAGGACCATGGGGGCACACAGGAGGACCATGGGGGCACACAGCAGGACCATGGGGGCACACAGGAGGACCATGGGGACACACAGGAGGACCATGGGGCACACAGCAGGACCATGGGGGCACACAGCAAGACCATGGGGGCAGACAGCAGACACATGGGGCAGACAGCTGGGGGCAGACAGCAGGACCATGGGGGCAGACAGCTGGGGGCAGACAGCAGCACACTGGGGGCAGACAGCAGGACACATGAGGACACCATTTGGGGGAGGCCAGGAGGTCATGTACAAGGTGCTCCTGAAATATGGATGCACCAGGTTTAGTTTTTTGTTTTTTTTCTTGGTTTTTGGCCTCTAAACCTAGGTGCATCTTATATTCCGGAGCGTCTTATACGGCGCGAAATACGGTACTTGGCGAAAATAAATTGATTCTGATTCTGATATATTCAATTCACGGAACTGGTGGGGCTTAGCAGCTTCCTAAATCTGGCTTGATCCAAGGGGAGAATTTTCAGGAAATTCAGTGGGAAGAAAAAGCTTCAGTGTCCTCTTCTTCATAAATCTATTCTCTGATTTGAGACATTAAAGCTGGTAAAAGTAGTGTGCTGTGTTTTATTATACTAAAGAATAGCATGTTTTTTTTGTCTGTTTGTTTGTTTTTCATTTCTTAATTACATTTTAATTACATATTTAGATATCACATTAAGAACAGTCAGCAAGAAAACTTGCAAACAACCTCACTTTATATGTATATTTTAAAGGGACTCAGAGCTGAATAATTATACAAGATTTATACATACCAGGGGCTTCCTCCAGCCCCATCCTCACGGATCGCTCCCACGCCGCCATCCTCAGCCTTCTCCGTCTTCTCCACCGGGTGCTGTTACTTCCGCCAGATGCAGCCAGTTGTACGCATGCACAGTGCCTCCCTCTGGCTCTCCGGCACCTGCCTTACGCATGCACCTGCGCAGTATGGAGGGAGCGCACTGAGCTTGCGTAAACTGGCTCTGACTGGCCGAAGTGACAGGACCCGGTACCGACAATAGAGATGGCTGAGGACGGCGGCGTGAGAGCAATCCATGCGGATGGGGCTGGAGAAATCCCCAGGTATATATACATGTATTACTGTCTTTGTCTCTGAGTTTCTAACTTCTTTTGAACAGCAGTGATTGAAATAGTTTGGAGGCTGTACTTCCTTCCAGGGCGTAGACTTCACTCACCGCTGCAACCCCCTCTTGCTGTTCCTGCTGATGATCGCGTCGATCTCTCCCCGCCGCAGATCACACACCCTGCTGTCGGTATGACAGCAGAACTTCATGAGCTGGTCAGGAGCCATTTTAAAATCGGTGCTTGACCAGCTCACGGAGCTCTGCTGCCATAGAGATGGCAGAGTGGGTGGCCTGAGGTGACAGGTGTGCTGCGTGAGAAGCAGGAAGCGGTAATTCAATGTGGCAAATCATTGGTATGTACCGGTTTGTAGTACCAGCGGTCTCTGGTCCTTAAGTTTAGGTTCCCTTTAATTATGCTATCTGGGGACAGAAGTGTGGCCTATAGATAAAAGCTAGACTGCCTCTGTTGCAGCATAATGAATTGCAGTCTCACATTGTCTGTTGGACTGGTATTTTCCAACTTACCTGAGCACCCTTTAAACTGATTAACAGGGAGGCTGTGAGGAGGACATGGAGATAATTACTTTCAGGAGCAGATAAAAAGACAGCAGCAGTGGGATAAGGACAGTAAGTCTGCTCACATATATTCTTACTGTTCAAAATAATTAAAATGTGTGTTAAATTTAATTCCTGTAACCCCCAACCTACCAGGAAAGCTCAAGTATAGAGAGAGATCCACAACAAGATTTAACAGTTTTTTTCCTGGTAGGTGATCAGGTAGGAAATAAAAGGCTGACTAGCTCAGTCTGGAAGCAGCCTGATCTGGGAGATCATATGTTCTATGTAGTGCTAAAAAACAAAATAAGAAAATGTGCAGGTTTGTGCTATTAACGACTGCTGTTCATTTGAGTTGGTTTGTAAGGAACAAACATTAGTTATAAACCTCTCATAGAGGAATTCTCACAGCATTGTAAGTAGAAAGTACTACCTAGTGAAACCTCACCTATTGTTAAACATTTCTGAAAAGTGGGTTTGGGCATCAAATTCAGACTATCACCATCTTGAAAACGCAAACATGAAACCCATGAGATTATTATTTTATTTTAATTTTTTTTGCAATTCTTCTGGCTTTCTGGGAGCCTCCTGAAAAGTTGCTCCCAGGAAAACTGGCGATCTTGGAACCCAGAATGTTGGGCAGTTAGAGCGATAGGGGGATGGAGGCAACATTGCCTAATAAGGTAATAGTAGGGGTTTAAAAAATGTGTGTGCGGGGAGGGGGGGGGGGTGGACTATATAATGAATGTACGGAGGCCATGAAATGACCCCACATTTTATCTTGTATTCACTTTAAGTTTATTTAACAGTCCATCTAGTGGCAGAGCTTTGTTTGTTATGTTACTTTTTTCTTGTACGCAGTATAAATCGTGTGTAAATAGATTATAAGGCACAAATAAAGACCTACTGCTGGTGAATCCCAAAGACTGTCTTTAGATTTACTTTGCCTGGTCCTTTCCCAGAAGGCAAGAAGCACCCGATACCTGTCCCTGTCTTCCATGTTTTATTGCTTTTTTACTGTCATTATTCAACACTTTTGAAAAGATTCACCGAACATCTGCGTTTATTATTCTTTCCCTGGTGATTAATGGTTGTGCTGCCTTTGTAAAGGTGGTAAATGGTACATCTGCAAAAAGAAAAAAAATACCTGCCATCCTGACCTTGGCAGCCTCGTTAATTTGTAAACATTCCCTACAGAGACTCTTTCAGAAAATATTGCTGCTAATTTACCTCTCATTTGCCCTATTAGCTTAATTTGCATCTGACATTAGTTGCGTTAATGAAACTTTGTCAGCATGCTTTATAAACAATAGATGGTGTTTCGGGTGAATGCCGGCAGATCTGGCTATAGGCACAGCTTTAAGTACACTGTCTGGCACTGTCTGGTAAGCAGAAAGTCTATTTGTAAACATTTTGAGCCCATAAATGATGCTTGTGCAGGTAAAACTCCTGTTTTATGTGACCTGAAGCAACCCAGATGAAGGAGTGCTGCTGGGCTCTGTATCATCATAGTGGCTGGATAGTGTAATGGTTAAGGGCACCGCCTTTGACATGGACAACCATGGATCAAATCCTGGCTAGGGTCAGTAGCTACTCAATAAGTAGTCCTTGGGCAAAAATCGTTAAAACACTGCAGGGTGGCCCCTTGAGTCAAGTGGCTGCAGCTCTTGAGTGCTTTAAGTCCAACAGGAGAAAAGAGCTATACAAATGTTAGGGATATTATTTTATCATGCTTATTGGCCTACAAGGATTCAGACAAGGCTACAGCCAGCTGCTCTCAAAATGATTGGCAAAGGGGTTCCTGACCAGGTACTTAAAGTGAACCAGAGACAAAGCACCCTCATGTATTTTACTATATATCAATGGGAACATAAAAGAAAACACCTACCCTGCTCTCTGTTTCAGTTTTAACTGTTCAGCTTGCTTCTTACAGCCATGATAAAATCCCCGACTGAGCATTCAGTCTGGCTTTGCTCAGGAATTTTTATAGCTGAATCTGTGTTCTCTGGTGTCTTTTCAAGCTCGAGCCTGCCCCCTTGTGGCTCTGCTCAGGAATCATTGTAGCTGAGTCATTATAGCAAAGCCAGACTGAATGCTCAGTCGGGGATTTTATCAGGGCTGATTAGAAGCAAGCTGAATAGTTAAAAATTAAAGAGACAGCAGGTGTTTTCTCTAATGTTCCCACTGATATATATGGTAAAATACATGAAGGTGCTTCGTCTCTGGTTCACTTTAACCTCCTTGGCGGTCTGATTCTTTCCAGATTTTAGGGTCTAAAAGCGGTGCAATTTTTTTTCACTCTTTCAGACCCTAAAACCTGAAAAAAATCATTCTGGCAGGGAGATCTGCAGCAAAATTAAAAAAAAAATTACCTTCCTGGGCTCCTGGGCTGCAGTTTTCTCTTTGCCCACAAGATGGCGCTAATATACATATAAACGAACCTCTATATTTCTCTAATATAGAGAAGTTCGTTTTCAATATTAGCCCCGCCCCCGATGACGTCACGCTGCCACCACCGCTCTGCTGCTGCCACCACGGCTGCGCTGCTCCAACTGGCTGCCGGGTCCCCGGAAGAATAGCGGGGACATGGGGGATCCCGGCGGCCAGGGAAAGACCCCACACTGCTGGGGAGAGAGGCTGGAGTCCCGCTGCGCAGCGAGATCGCGCGCGGGACTCCACAACTGCAGGTAAAGCTCTGCAATGCCTACCCCGACCTGAGCTCGGGATCACCGATAGCAGCTGCTTTTTTCTACCCCGAGCTCAGGTCGGGAAAACCGGCAAGGAGGTTAAGAATTGATTTAATGGATATCAGCTAATTTTATATATGGATAAAAGAAAAGACTACAAAGAAAAGGCTAAACTTTTTTGCCTAGAGTTGGACTTTAAAGCTTGTTTCCAGCCCAAAAATGTATCAACTTGGGGCCTCCTTCACCCTCCTACTCATTTGGAAAAAGTGGAATGGCATATTTAAAAAGAAGTAAGTACCTTCTAATAGTGGTGGTGGTCATGTTACTGCAGCTCTTTGTGGTTCCTTATGCTGCCTTTCTCAGAGGGGTATGGCCGAGATACCACTCACCACCACTTCCAATTAGGATGCTGGAGGGGAGCATGGCTGAGCTGCCACTCACATTTTCTCATTGGGGACTATGGAGGAGGTGGTTCCAACTGCATGGGGGAGGCGTGGTTCTGGCTGACAGGCTCCTGGGGTCATGGTAAAAGAGCCTACTGGTCCTCAAGGAACAATCAAATGACTGCTACAAGTATCTGGAAAATCATGGGATTTAGAATGTTATTCTACTCTCACCAGACACATACAGTAGAATGCAGTGTTCATTACCCAGGTGGTAAATTCCAGGATTTGATTGCCCGGTAAGTAGCATAAGAGAGGTATTTAGTATTTAGCGACAGAGGTGGCAGCAATATCGGCAGGGATTGCGGTGGGAGTGGTATTCTAGTGATAGGCATCAGTAGAGAGAGGGTTATATGAGAGAATAGGATTAGGTTTAGTTGTAATTATCAGTGGACATTGCGGTGGAGGGGGAAGGATCTGTTAGAGTTAGGCAGTGGTAGGGCGGTGGTCAGTTAGGATTAGGCATCGTCAGGGGGTCGGTTAGGGTTAGGTATTAGCGTTGGTGGGTTAGGACTAGGCATCAGTAGAGGGAAGGCTCATGTGAGAGTAAGATAAGGTTAGGTCATATTAAAATATCTGTAAATATTACCAACATTCTACTATCGGAATTACGCAGTTATTTATAATAGAACATCAGTCATTTACCAATATTTTACTTGCGTCTATTCCCAGCAACAAAATTACAGCAGTGCCCTTTTCAAAGAGGAGCTGTCAGCCATGCTATCTCAGGGAAAAAAGTAGATAAATACTTGCTCTACTTGCATAACATACAGTATGTATTGCACTGTCCACATTTTGATCTTAGTGATTTTTGTTTAGTAAAAAAAGAGAAAATCCTTCTTAGTATTTTCCATTTTGGCTGTGCTTATCTTGAAGCTAATCCTGACATAATTGTTTCCCTTATTCTCCTCTGCCTGACTGTGTATGCATTGCCCGCCCTGCTCCCAGTCTTCAGACACTCTCACCCAGCTCTGCAGTAGAAAGTGCATTGTCTCGGCATAAGACATTTTGGCCAGAGAGAAACAGAGGTGTAGGAGGGGAAAATGGGAGGCAAAGAGGCTTCAGCCAATCAGGCTGCATTAATTATGTTTTAGAGGCAAGTAAAGAAGAAAAAAAGAAAACCCAACATGCCCTGCAACTTCCTCTGTGCGGCAGGTGTACCAAATAAGAGCCAGTGAAACTGGGGAATTATGTTTTATGGAGAAGAAAAATAGGAGTTGTTTTTTACTTTTGGATTGTCTGGCCAGGACCCTTATTATATCCATACTTCCTTCTTGCCAGATAAAAATAAAGAATTGATTTTTTATTTTATACCTGAAGGTTACATTTACGTAAGTGGAGGGCCAAGTTAATAAGTTAATAAAATGTTTAACTGGAAGAAAATGTTGATAGAAATTCTTAAAATACTGGCAGTCCCCTACTTACAAATAGGTTTTGTTCTGCGAGATTGTAAGTTTATTTTTTTTTAAGTTGAGTCCTGTGATAAACACGGGGAAATATGGAAAAATTATTTAGATTAGAACAACTCTGGATATTTATGTATTGTATAAACTATGTTTTTCCGTTTGTTCACAATGTGCTTTTAATGTGTTTTAAACTGCGTATCTACTTAATATTATTTATATTCCACAGTGCTGTACAGAGCATCTTGTCTTGTCACTTACTGTCCCTCAGAGGAGCTCACAATCTAATCCCTACCATAGTCATATGTCTGTGTATGTAGTATCGTAGTCTAGGGCCAATTTTAGGGGGAAACCAATTAACTTATCGGTATGTTTTTGGGATATGGGAGGAAGCTGGAGTGCATGGAGGAAACCCACACAGAAAAAGGGTGTGTATTTAAACGCCGTGCAGATAGTGCCCTGGTACACTTGCTGGAAGTGAGAGTGCTAACCACTACAACACCGTGCTGCCAGTACTTATGACAGTTTATGCAATACTATGACATGTAACAACAAAAATATGTACTAAAAAAGCAGTATTATATACAGTATTTTGCACATGTACACAACTTTGTTTGCATCTCGACTGTTGTATCTTGAGTCGTTTGTAAGCAAGAAACTGTCTAATAAAAATAAAATGTATAGTAAAATGTTTACATGCAAACTTATAACCTTTTCAAGACTGTAAATAAGATTACAACTACTGTAGTCTTCTTCATATATGGTGTATTTGATGCAAATTCTGCTGATCAGATTTAATTGAATTATAAGCATGCACCATACCTATTACTAGCCTGCACTGCTTATCACTCATTACATAAATTAAACAACTCCTGCCTCTCCCTCTTTAACTCAAAGACAAGGAGTGCCAGCTGTCACATTTGGCAATGTTAATACCATGAAATCCTGGAGGCTGTGGTATTTCAGAAGTTCACTTAGACACAGCTGCAATAATCGTTGGCAATCAGAAACCATAAGGTGACATGAAGCCACATGACAATGTCAGGACATCAGAGGGCAAATAAACAAGTACACTTATTTGAGGCCATCATTGTACCTGTCCATCAGCAAGGAATCTCTGTATCCACTATATTGCAAAACAGAATATTTATAGGAGAACTGTGGACTAAAATAACCCAGATTCTGGATATTGTTATGCCTATTGCCAATAATACAGCACATATATGGGTGTATTTGTTTTGTAACAGATCTTACTCTGCATTGCCTTTGGTTGTTTATACATTCATAAAATATAACATTAAAATCTGCCATGTAGGTAGCCTCTTTGCATTACAAAGGGATTTTTTAAAATTAATTATTTAAAGGAAACCTGTAACTTAAGGAGGCATTATAGCAAAATGCAGAAAATTATTCAGGATCAAGATACCATATTTCACATTAATTTTGTTTAGTTTCAGCACAGGGGCGTAACTAGAAATCACTGTGCCCCCCTGCAAAAAAGTTTGGATGAGGCCCCCTTCTGCCAAACATCCCCCTCCCTCCCCCCATGCTTATAAAAACAGACAGCAGAGAAACACTGCAGGCATTTTCTCTATCAATTACATTAACTTCTGTGATAAGACATGCATGTCTTCACACATACAGACACACATGGTGTGTAGAAGACGCATACAGAAAACCAACAAACGAGTGTGCTCCGAGCCCAACTTATTACACTCAGAACTGGCGCAGAACTGGCTCTGCAGTATTCACCAGCATCACTACAGTACATGTAATTTCTAAACAAAAGAGGAGCATTCCATAGTGCATTATCACAAAAGCCTTTTATTAGCACAATTAAGTTATACTCACAAGATGAAAGATCATAAATCGCTTATCAGTGGCAAGCCAGTCCGCTACAATCCCAGGTGGCTGAATCCTTCTCGCTGTGGCCAGCAGCACAGGCTCGATGGTCTCCGCAGCGCGTCTCTGGGGTGGTAGGCGTGGCTTACTCCGGGCGTGCTTGCAGCATCATTACGCGTTTCGGCGCTCTGCGCCTTCGTCAGATGTACTACAGTACAGAACATTTGGGGAGGGGTAAAGAGGTTAATGGCTGGACACTGTACAGTAGAGCCTGCTGCACACTGAATAGGGATGGTCTACAAATATTTTTCTGCAAAACTTTGTATTATTCCTTATCAGTGGCTGAGCAGATGCAGTAATTAGAACAATTGTGCAGAGAGCAGAATTTTATTTTCTGCATGCCCTTAGTTGTCTGTCTCTGAGGATGGGGCCCCCTGTGGCTTCTGGGCCCCCCTGCAGCTGCATCCCTTGCAGGGTCTATTGTTACGCCCCTGTTTCAGCATCAGCAACACATCATATATGTATATATTGCTGTATATTGGTATGTATCCCTGCCTACTAGTGATTATTAGCTTAAGCTGTTTAGCTATGAAGAATTCTCTTCCAAGAGCATTGTGAGAGACCATATTTACTTTGTACGGGCTTTAGAACTCTCAGTCAACAAACATTCCACAGAGCTGCACCTGGCAGGACTAGAGATGTTATAATGGCATAATGGCAGTATTTGTATAGCGCCTTTCTCCTGTCGGACTCAAAGCGCTTGCGAGGCAGCCACTAGAGCGCACTCAGTAGGCAGTAGCAGTGTTAGGGAGTCTTGCCCAATGAACTCCTTACTGAATTACTGGCTTACTGAACAGGCAGAGCCGAGATTCAAACCCAGGTCTCCCATGTCAGAGGCAGAGCCCTTAACCAGTACACCATCCAGCCACTGCTGGATGGTGTACCAGGGTAAGGAAAAGGTGGGGGAAGATTTTACAATGGACAAACAATGACTAAATAATTTAAAATGAATACTGTAAAAAATAAGAAATGTTATTCCTTACATTATTTTTTTTTACTGATAACTTACATCTGCTACCGCTATCAGCGCTGCAAACTCTACCCCTTTTAAACTCTGCTATTGATCCCTCTGCAGCCCCATGCTTCATCTACATCCGGACCCTCCAGCACCCAAATAATCCACTGGATGCAGCTATATCTGCAATTAATATTGTTTTCTATGGCTATGCCCAATTTCCTAGTGGCCTCATGCATCCCAATTTCCCACTTTTCCCAGGGATGGCTGCATCTGAGAAAGCACTGAGAAGGTGTGGTTTGCCCAGCAGAAGGATCCACTCTAGTAAACATTATCTGCAAATTGTGAGTGAAACCTAATGCTAGGTACACACGTTACAATTTTCTGGCAGATTTACCTGCCAGATTGATTTTTTCCAACATGTCCAATCTGAATTTCGATTGATTTTCAGATTGATTTCAATTCTCTTTTATGGGAATCGATCGGAAAATCGATTGAAATTCAGTTTGGATATGTTGGAAAGAATTGATCTGGCAGGTAAATCTGCCAGAAAATTGTATCGTGTGTACCTAGCATAATGCTAAGGCAGGCTAAACATCTTTCACTGGTCAAGAAAAATACTCTATACCTTTCTGAAGAGTGCAGAGACCAGCACTGGCTGTGCTGTCACATTTCACATTAAAAACACAATCTCACAGCTACTAATGGATTGTTCCAATGCAGCTAAAACTTACACAAAGTAAAGCAGAGCTTTTAGATTTTTTTGTTTGTTTCTGATAAAAGCATATTTTGTAAAAATATGTATTTCTGTACTAAAACTGTGATCTTGTGACTATTAACTGTAGCCCTCTCCTCTGAATAGGATTAAATACTAATTTGAAGAAAAAAAAAGTGATGTTAGAAATGCCAGTGAGATTTGAATAATGAGTTACTCATTAATTCTTTGTATTAAATGCAACTCGGGCGTATCGTTTCTTTTACCTTAAAGTACACCTGTGAATTTAAAAAGAGAGAAATTGAGCCATTACCTCGGTAGAGAGAAGCCTCTGGGTCCTCCAGAAGATTCCCATGTCCTCCTCCATACCATCACTGGATGCCAGGACCCCCTGTAAGTTTGTGGCCTTGCCCCTGTTAATGGATGAAAGCGTCCGCAATGCGCAGACACAGAACCCCTCACACCTGCGCAGTAGCACAGAGCTGTTCGAACTCTGCAGAAAAAGCGAAGCCCGAGCAGCTCCGTGTTACTTCACAGTGCAGCCGTGTATTCACAGACAGGAGAGCCGCCATATGCACTCTTCAACAAGCCTGTAATGCTTGTGTGCATAAGCAATACTGTCTGTTTACAAATCACAGGTGTAATGCTTGGGGGTTAAACTTTGACCACCCAGAGCAACAAGACTGGTAGCTGATTAATGGAAGAGGCTACACAGGCTGCCCAGAGCAACTGCAGCTCTGGGCTTCCGATATCACTACAAATAAGACACAATGACAGGGCAGTGCGATGTTGCGCTGCCTTTGCAATAGCAAGCGCTCAGACAGGTACAAGACAGGACTATAGATTGGAACGTAACTAGTAGCAACCACAGCTCACAGTCACGTCCACAGAAGCAGAGCAAGCAGGCTAACAACAATCACCAGCAAGCATCCACACAGACAAAACTACTGGAAAGAACATAACTAATAGCAACCGCAGCCTATAGTTATGTTCCCAGAACTAGAGTAGCAGGAATACTACAGTCACCAACGTGGTGATGGCAGAATCCAAGCTATCAGGATAATAGACTTCACTGACCCACAGCGGATGCAATGAACGTTCATCACGCATGGAAACTAGGCAATAAACAATAATACAGAAAAATAATAAACGGCTCAACTAATGGATAAATATATATTAGCAAGTCTGCGTATATATTTATCAAGAACTAGCTAAAGCACAAGTAATAAGGTCGCATTGAACTACAATAACAGAACTATACAGAGTAGCGTAGACCAGCATAGTGATCGATATGATGGGCGAGGTCTAAAAGGGGAGACAAACTTTTATGCCGACATCGACCAATGGATGCAAGTATGCAAATCTCCACACAGCTGAATAGTAATCATTCAACCCTGAGCTGGCTTGATTACCATTTGCTAGCTGGATGTGAATGCAAAGGACTCCCATAGGAAATACATGCAGTATTATGTAACAACATGCCTGCAGGAAATCCAGGGCTATTTGGCTGCAGCTCAGCTGTAGCAATACATTGGTGGAATAATGATAGCATCCTGATCTGCCCAGAACTGCAAAGCAATTGCAAATGACAATGCAGGCAGACAAGCCAGAACTGTCAGTTTGCGGCTCCACCGCAACAGACAGAACACACCACAGGAGGAATCCTTACAAAGCCCTTGTCGAAGATTTTTTTTCCCAGCACTGGAACGGAGTGGGGAATGGGGAAGCCTCTGGCTTATTCAGAGGCTTCCCTCTACTGAGGTAAGTATCTAAATGGGGCACTTTTTTGCCTTAAAAGATGGGAGGGATGTTGATATCATACCATAGTCAGGTTTGTGAAAAGGTTAGCAATATTGTAGATGATAAGTGATACAGATGCAATTACAACTTTTGTAATAATTCCAAGATAACCAGCATTTATTTAGAAAATAAAATGACCTGCAAGTGTGTAACTATAATTGTGAGACAGGTATTCACTCACATTTTGGCAATGTTTTGTATGGCTTGCTGTCTACCCAAGTGAGGTTTACAAATTCTTTTTACACCTAAGCAAAACATTTTAATGAATCAATGTCAGACTTGCTTCATTACACCAATTCTCCACTTTTCTGCAGAGCTCTCCAACCTTGGACAACCTCAAGAATCAGGGCCAGCCTATATCAGGCAAAGCTTCTGTTCAGGTCAACTGCTGACTTGTGCACTTCCATAAAAGTGAATCTTAAGTAATTTGAACAATGAACATCAACAAACATAATAAATACAAAATATATCAGGAAATAGATTATTAGGGTTGTACAATTGCTGTTGTCACTAAGAATTTTTGGAGCATCATATAACCGATAATTATATTGGTAATATCTCTGTCAACTACCCTCTCCTATTCTAACACTAACCTCCCCCCTTTTAACAGCTAACACTAACTTCCCTTTACAAGCCTAGGATTAACATTCACCTCTCTACTCCTAACACTAAACCTTCTACTCTCCACCCCTAACACTAACCTCTCCCCTCTCCACTCCCAACAGTAACATTCCTCTCTACACTCCCAGCACTAACCTTCCTCTCTACACTCCTAGCACCTTTTTTGTCTCACTCCTGACAGTAAACCTTCCCTCTCCACTCCTAGCACTAATCTTCCTCTCTCCCCTCCTAACACTAATCTTCCTCTCACCACTCCTAACACTAACCTTCCCCTCTCTACTCCTAACACTAACATTCTACTCTCCACTCCTAACACTAACCTTCCTCTCTCCACTCCTAGCACTAACCTTCCCCTCTCTACTCCTAAGACTAACCTTCTACTCTCCACTACTAACACTAACCTTCCTGTCTCTACTCCTAACACTAACCTTCCTCTCTCCACTCCTAGCACTAACCTTCTCCCTCAGTTGGGTCTTGGTTATATTCTAGCCAGACCCCATTACTCACACTAACAACAATAACAACTGTATACACTGCAGCTATGTGAGTTCACCTGTGGTGTAGCTGAACTAAATACTGATCTTTTTGCCATCCCTGCCACTTACCTATTAGAGATGGGCCGAACGGTTCGCCGGCGAACGGTTCCCGGCGAACTTCGGTGGTTCGCGTTCGCCTCCCGCAGGCGAACGTTTCCGGAAGTTCGGTTCGCCCCACAATGCACTATGAGGGTCAACTTTGACCCTCTACATCACAGTCAGCAGGCCCAGTGTAGCCAATTAGGCTACACTAGCCCCTGGAGCCCCACCCCCCTTATATAAGGCAGGCAGCGGCGGCCATTACGGCCACTCGTGTGCCTGCATTAGAGAGAGTAGGGCGAGCTGCTGTCTGTCTCTCATAGGGAAAGATTAGTTAGGCTTAGCTTTTCCTGGCTGCATACCTGTTCAGTGATCCTGCCACTGCATACCTGTTCTGTGAACCCACCCACCACTGCATACCTGTTCAGTGATCCTGCCACTGCATTCCTGTTCTGTGAACCCACCCACCACTGCATACCTGTTCAGTGATCCTGTTACTGCATTCCTGTTCTGTGAACCCACCCACCACTGCATACCTGTTCAGTGATCCTGCCACTGCATACCTGTTCTGTGAACCCACCACTGCATACCTGTTCTGTGATCCTGCCACTGCATACCTGTTCTGTGAACCCACCCACCACTGCATACCTGTTCAGTGATCCTGCCACTGCATTCCTGTTCTGTGAACCCACCCACCACTGCATACCTGTTCAGTGATCCTGCCACTGCATACCTGTTCTGTGAACCCACCCACCACTGCATACCTGTTCAGTGATCCTGCCACTGCATTCCTGTTCTGTGAACCCACCCACCACTGCATACCTGTTCAGTGATCCTGCCACTGCATACCTGTTCTGTGAACCCACCACTGCATACCTGTTCTGTGATCCTGCCACTGCATACCTGTTCTGTGAACCCACCCACCACTGCATACCTGTTCAGTGATCCTGCCACTGCATTCCTGTTCTGTGAACCCACCACTGCATACCTGTTCAGTGATCCTGCCACTGCATACCTGTTCTGTGAACCCACCACTGCATACCTGTTCTGTTCAGTGAACAGTTTGGTGTGTCAGTGTGAAGCAGTACCTTAATTACACTACCTGATTGATGTATACACATGCAAGATGTTTTAAAGCACTTTAGGCCTGTCATTTAGCATTCAATATGATTTCTGTCCTTAAAAACGCTGCTTTGCGTCAAATCCAGATTTTTCCTGGGGACTTTTGGCGTATATCCCACTCCGCCATGCCCCCCTCCAGGTGTTAGACCCCTTGAAACATCTTTTCCATCACTTTTGTGGCCAGCATAATTATTTTTTTTTTTCAAAGTTCGCATCCCCATTGAAGTCTATTGCGGTTCGCGAACTTTAACGCGAACCGAACCTTCCGCGGAAGTTTGCGAACCCGGTTCGCGAACCTAAAATCGGAGGTTCGGCCCAACTCTATTACCTATATCTGTGTTCTATGTCATAACCGAGCACCCATGCTAAGTGTTACTTTGGTTATGCTTGGCAACAAAATTAAGCACCCAATGGGGTTAATTCACTAAACCGTGCTAACGCATAGCACGGCCGTGCAAGT
The DNA here is from genome assembly GCF_040937935.1 of Hyperolius riggenbachi. NCBI lineage: Eukaryota > Metazoa > Chordata > Amphibia > Anura > Hyperoliidae > Hyperolius > Hyperolius riggenbachi. The sequence goes on along the minus strand of NC_090648.1, from coordinate 160,674,148 downwards.
TTTAACTCACGTAAAGTTTTACGCGCGCTGTGCCGTAATTACTGCTATTGGTGTTACGCTGTACACTCGGAAAAAAAATAACATGTGCGTACTTATTAACGCACGCATACACGCGCAATATTTCCTACCACACGTGCTATAAAATAGCACGCTTTAGTGAATCAACCCCCATATCTAAACATTTACATTGCAGTCTATAAGGACGCTGTGAAACGACAGGTGCCAGTAGGTAGAAGTAAACTGCATAATGTACCAAGGTCTGTATTTAAATGTATTTTTTTCTGCTTCTTACTCTGTACAGTGCCAATGAAGATGATGGCACTATATAAATCATCAACAATAATAATAATAATAATAATAATAATAAAACAGCCACCCCCTTCAATCCACTCAAGTCTGTATGTCAGCCAACAAATTTGAGGCCTGATGAATGTCTGTGTATGTGTGTCATTCTCAGTTGCTTGATCTCAGACAGCATTAGCTTTGCAGGCGTTAATCAGCATTCCAAGCTGCTCAGCACATAACTATGTATTCCATCTTGTATCAGAGAACACAGACAAGAGACACCTCAATAGGGCTATATAAACAATACCAGGCACAATATTTATTAATCTCATAGCTACCAGTATCAACTTGAAATGCCTATCTGAGCAACTGCTGGCCCATTACTTTCTACAACAGAGATGAAGTGTAAGTGAATATTTGGCCTCTTCATAATCGCTGTTTACATGGTAATATTACCGGGCCAATGAAACCAGCACTGTTGTCACAAGTCGTCAGAGAAACAGGACATCAACAGCCAAGCAAACACTGATTAATTAAACTAAATCATAGGGAGCATGGGATAATAAAGTATAATGAGTACCAGCACCGCAATGAATGGAATAGCCTGAAATGCAATAACATATTCTTAGTAGAATTGTTTTCATTAAATCCTGCAATTTCCCACAAACCACTGTGCAATTTGCTCTAGTCTCTGACCCCGATTCCTATATGGAAAGCTTTTGAATGGAAGTGGTCAAGGAAATGTTTCTTTCAATACCCCCTTTGAGGTGGAGCAGTTGAAAAGGGTGCAAGACACATCCTGTTTAAAAGGATCCACTAATATAGCAGATGCCCTTTTAAATAGGACGGGTCTTAACACCATGGTTTAAATTAGATGTCCACAGGGACTTAAGGATAGGTCCGCACCTAGCCTTAAAGCGGAATATAACCCTGCATTTCAACTTTGCTCTAAAACATTATTAATGCAACCAGCATTTTTTTTTTACTAGACCAGCATTGTAAGGGTTACACAGAGCTTTAAAGTTACTGGAGAGAACTGCAGACGCATCCGAAGCTTACATAGATACATTTTGCTTACTTAAATGTATCTAAGTGTGGAATGTGACTCACTCTCTATGACTGTGCAGGAGCTGGAGGACAGCCAAAGAGTGTGTAACATTTCTCACTTGTTACATTCTATTTAGTTAAATGTATCTATCTGAACTTCTGCATATCTCTCCACGGAACTTTAAACCTCTGTGTTTGACCCAGAGTGTAACCCTTCCAATGCTAGTCTAGTAAAAAAAAATGCTGGTTGCATATAATATGCTGTAAATAATGTTTTAGAGCAAAGTTGAAATGCAGGGTTATATTCCGCTTTAAGCCCCTGTGGACATCTAACTTAAACCATGGTGTTAAGACCTGTCCTATTTAAAAGGACATTTGCTATATTAGTGGTTCCTTTTAAACAGGATGTGGTTAACGTTAGTTGCCTAAGGAGGTTAAGATTAGCTGGCCACCGGGGATTAAGCTTTGTTGCCCACTGAGGGGTTAAGGTTAGGCACAACCAGGGAAGGGTTCTGTGTGAGAGCAGGGAGAGGTTAGGTCTTAGTAAAATACTGGTAAATATTACTGATATTTTATAATATTAATGCAGTAGAGTATCGGTAAATTTACTAAGTAGTAGAATATAAAAAAAATTACCAATATTCTGCTATTGCTATCCTGCGCCTTTTTCAATGGTGCCTATTTTAAATGTACACCTTTGAGGATTTTTATGTGAACAAATTTAACTATCTTGATGTAAAAAAAGACCAATCAAATAGCCAGGCCAAAGAATCCCTGGGGCACAGAAAAGGACTGCAGATGTTCTCAAAAAAGTTATGTTCAGAAAATTAGGTCCACAAAAAGCTTTTTAGATTGTGTACGTTTTTTGTAAAAATGTTCTACTTACATGATACAGGGATGAAGAGTTGGAAAAAGCTGTAGGACATTAGACATGCACATACAAATCACACAATAATTTCAATCAGGACAGGTACACATTTTTTGGTGTATTTTTAAACATTGGAAAATATTTTGCCACATAGTATATATTTACAAAGGAATTCAAGAAAAATCTAGCCATTGTTTTTTCCATGAACTAAACATCTTTGCGCTCCTAGTGATAATATAAATATTTTCTTAAATGTCTTATTCTGTATTTTCGTCCATTACCAACCACTGGACTCTCCTCTTCAGCCAGGATCACTAAGTACCTCTTTGCTCTTAGCATGAGCATGACAGTCCAAGCCTTAGGTTTTTCTATAGCGATTAAAAAGAGGGATGGGGTACACCTGTGGATTCCTATGAAGGGCTGCACCAAAACATCAGTTCTTAGAAAGTGTTTGTTGGGATGTTTTCACACGCATGCTTTGTATAATGATTGAAGTCTTGTTGTGTAGATTTAGCTCTATTGCAGTTTAAGAAGAAATCAGTCCTCACAAGTAAATCCATCACTAAAACATGGATGTTTGTGTTGTGTTGTCATCCAGTGAGAAGGCCTGAGCCATTGTGCATCTCAGTAACCCCTCTGAATACTGACTCCTATTGTAATTGTTCATTGTTGGCTACTGTAACTGATTACAAGGCCACTGGTGATCACTCTGTTGCTCTTTTTTAGAGGTTACTTGAAGCTGGTCTATTATAACATCGTACACTGCCAGTGATTATTTTGTTTCTTATTTTGGAGGTCACTAAAAGTTCTTCACAAACCAATGTTAATAATGTTGTCAGCAAATATTTTGCTGATACTAGATACTGTTTATTGAGTTGACATTTGGCTTACAAGGTTTTTTTTATAATTTATAAATGGCTAAATGGACCAATATAAAGCAGTTTACTATCAATCCTTGCTAGCAGGATACAGTATTATCTGTGCCATGCTAGGGAATTCTCATTGTCATACTCACCAGGTCAAGAACTCTCAGCTTGCTCAGGCAGGGGGCTCCACGCGTACGCGCGGAGGAACGCTGGGCCTGGTAGTCCCTCTCAAATCCAAGATGGCGCGCGGCGCGGGGCGCTGCGCGCGCATACACAGAGTTGTGCGCGCGCACGCCGCTGCGCACAGCGCTTGCGCATGAGTGCGCGCGTGCACGGAGCATTGCGCACTGCGCACGCGCAGGCGTTAATTCTGGCGCCAGAATTCAAATGGCCACCAGTATTTAAGCAGCACTGCCCTTCACTGCAGTGCTGCTTGTTCTGGCAGTTTGGCTTAAGTGTTCCTGTGCAGTACCTATTGATTACCTGATTTCCTGTTGTGACCCGGCTTGTGACCTTGACTCCGCTTGATCTCTGCCCGCCCTGACCCTTGGCTTGTGACCTCGATAACCTGGATTGCCGCCTGCCCTGACCTCTGGCCTTGCCTTGTGGACTACGCCTATTATCATCAATCCTACACCCATCAGTATTCACCTGTTCTCCGAGTCACTGTGGAGCTATTTCCAGCGCAACCTGGTGGGCACTAGGCAGCGAAGCGCGGCATCCCCATTAGGGGGGTGTTCCGGCAGTCCCTTTAGGGGAGTGTTGGTGAAGACCCGTGGTCACTTAGACTCTGCGCTGGGGTAGTTCTATCTCAGTGGTGAGGTCAACAGTTTCCTGGACTCTAACAGTAACAAGCAGCCATTATGAATACTGGTGTAGGATCAACTCAGATGGACCTCTTATGTGAGATGGTCTCTCAACTAAGACTTTCGGTCGCAGAAGTCCAGAAAGAGAACTCCGAGATCCGGGAATTCCTCCGAAGTCAGCCAGCGGCTCCTGCGGCTGTCCCTCCTGCGGCAGTGGCGCAAGCTCCAGCAGCTAACCTGGCACCTGTTCCTGTGGAAGGCGCCCTGAGCTTGATACCAGAACCTAAATTACCCCTACCTGATCGGTTTTCAGGGGACCGAGCTAAGTTCCGTCTGTTCCGGAGTGCTTGTCAGCTTCACTTCAACTTGCTGCCGAGAACCTTCTCCCGTGAAGAGACTAAGGTCGGAGCTATCATCTCGCTTCTACAGGGTGAACCACAGGCCTGGGCCCTCCGGTTGATCGAACGTGAGGATCCAGTTGTTAACAGCGTCTCCTCCTTCTTTGAGGCCATGGCCGAATTGTACGATGACCCCGGAAGAGGGGCATCTGCAGAGACCGCCCTTCAAGCTCTACGCCAAGGGAAAAGGCCAGTGGAGGAATATGTTACGGACTTTCGCCGCTGGTCAGGTGACACTTCCTGGAATGAGCCGGCACTCAAGTTCCAGTTTCGACAAGGGTTATCTGAGGTTTTAAAAGATGAACTAGCCAGAGTGGGAGTACCGGAGACTCTGAAGGACTTGGTTCAGCTGTCTGTCCAGATCGATCGACGACTGAGAGAAAGACGGTTGGAAAGATCAGGACCTACCCGTCCCTTGTGGGTTCCTTCCATGGCTGAGACTCCTTGTTCTCCAACCGTTCCGACTCCTTCTGCCGCTGCTGATGATCCCGAGCCCATGCAACTGGGATTGGCTCGTCCTGCCATTTCTCAAGAGGAGAGACAACGCCGAAGGTCTGCCAACTTGTGTCTCTATTGTGGAGCATCCGGCCACTTCCGTTTGAACTGCCCGGTCAGGCCTGCCGGTAAGCCTGATCCATTTCTCTGCAAGGACAAGACTATCCAACTTCTAGCGGTCTCTCATATCCCTCTCACTCTCTCGTTTCAGGGCCCCAGAGGAGAGATCGTTAGAGTCAAGGCTATTGTCGACTCTGGAGCCTGCTCCTGCTTCCTAGACATCAACCTTGCTGTTCAACTTCAGCTTCCAACCCGGTGTAAACGGGTACCACTCATCATTCAGTTAGCCGACGGCTCTTCCGCCAACTCTGGCCCCATTACAACAGAGACTCTTCCATTGAAAATCATCATTCAAGAGGAGCATCAGGAATACCTCTGTTTTGACTTGCTTCCTTCTCCTCTCTTCCCGATTATCCTGGGCATGCCCTGGTTGAAGATGCACAACCCCACTATTAACTGGAGAACGGGGGAAGTGTCCTTCCATTCAGACTATTGCCTTCGCAGTTGTTTTCCCCGGGCGGGTATTCTATTCTGTCTGAATTCCGAGAAGAAAGACTCTGTTCCCTCAGTTTACCTTGATTTCTTGGATGTGTTTGACAAGTCAGGAGCAGACGTTTTACCCCCTCATCGCATCTACGATTGCCCTGTTGATCTCCAGCCCGGAGCTGCTATCCCTTTTGGGAGGACCTATCAATTATCTGAACCAGAATCCCAAGTGTTAAAGGACTATATTGATGAGAACCTGAAGAAGGGGTTCATCCGTCCCTCCACTTCACCAGCCGGGGCAGGAATCTTCTTTGTGGAGAAGAAGAACGGTTCACTCCGTCCATGCATTGATTACAGAGAGTTGAATAGAATCACGATCAAGAATCGGTATCCTTTGCCACTCATGTCAGACTTATTTCAAAGACTTCGTACTGCCCGGATATTCTCCAAGTTGGACCTCCGTGGAGCCTACAATTTAGTCCGCATAAGAGAAGGAGACGAGTGGAAGACGGCTTTCCGTTCCAGGTTCGGACACTTTGAATACTTAGTTATGCCTTTCGGGTTATGCAATGCCCCAGCCACGTTCCAACACTTCGTGAATGACATCTTCCGGGATTTCATTGATGACTTCATGGTTGTGTATCTGGACGACATACTGGTATTTTCCTCATCTCTGGAGGAGCACCGCATTCACGTTAAGAAGGTACTGTCGCGACTCAGAACTCATGGACTTTATGCAAAACCCGAGAAATGTGAGTTCGAGAAGGGGTCTATCCAGTTCCTGGGTCTAAGGATTTCCCCAGAGGGGTTAGAGATGGACCCACAGAAGGTCTCATCCATTCTGGACTGGCCAGTTCCTTCAGATAGAAGAGCCGTACAAAGGTTCATCGGATTTGCAAACTTCTATAGAAGATTCATCAGGAATTTCTCCCGAGTTGTGGCTCCCATCACGAGGTTGACCAGTACCCGACAAACCTTTCACTGGACTTCCGAAGCTCAGGAAGCCTTTGAGAGACTGAAGACTTGCTTCACTTCAGCACCCATTTTGAGACATGCAGAACCCTCTAGACCCTTTATCCTGGAGGTTGATGCCTCGGAAATAGCTATTGGAGCTATCCTGTCGCAACGGTTTGATTCGAAAGACATTCTTCACCCCATTGCCTTCTTCTCCCGGAAGCTTAACAGTGCTGAGAAGAACTATGATGTGGCAGACCGGGAACTCCTTGCTATCAAGGCAGCCTTGGAAGAATGGCGCTACTTGCTAGAAGGAGCAGAGCATCCTATCCTCATCTTCACAGACCACAAGAATCTCGAGTATCTCCGTTCAGCCAAAAGACTAAAGCCTCGACAGGCCAGATGGTCCCTGTTCTTCTCAAGATTCAACTTCCACTTGACCTACCGCCCCGGCTCTAAGAATACCAAACCGGATGCCCTGTCACGCATGTTCCATTCAGAGGCCAGCCCTAACTCCGTTCCAGAGAAGATCCTTTCCTCACAACATTTTCTACTCCTCCAATCAAGCCTACTTACCTCTATCCAGCAAGAATCCGCTCTCCTCGATACCCCTCCTGACCTCCTTCTCAAAGATGGCCTTTACTATCATCAGGACAAGATTTTTGTTCCCCGCAAGTCACGACTTCTGGTCCTGCAGGCCTGCCACGATGATAGACTCGCAGGTCATTTTGGAGTTTCCAAGACTCTCGATCTACTTCTGAGAACCTTTTGGTGGCCTGAAATTTCCAAGGATTGTAAACACTTTGTGAAGACCTGTGAGACTTGTGAGCGATCCAAGAGCTCCCGCACTAAGCCATGGGGTTTGTTGAACCCATTACCAGTTCCAGAACGGCCCTGGGAGGACATCGCCATGGACTTCATTGTTGAACTACCCCCTTCTAAGGGGTTCACAACTATCCTGGTGGTGGTTGATCGCTTCTCCAAAATGGCGCACTTTCTCCCTCTCCAAGGGTTACCTACGGCTGCAGAGACTGCTGAGATCTTCCTGAAAGAAATAGTCAGATTGCATGGCTTACCCAAGAACATTGTCTCAGATCGGGGAGTCCAGTTCACCTCCAAATTCTGGCAGGAACTGTGCAGGAAACTTAAGATTCATTCTTCATTATCTTCAGGTTACCACCCGCAAACGAATGGTCAGACAGAATGGACCAACCAAACTCTTGAACAATACCTCAGGTGCTTCACCTCTGCTTCACAAGACGACTGGTCCTCACTGCTGGCTACTGCAGAATTTGCCTTCAATAACACGGTCCATACCGCCACTAACCAATCCCCATTCTTCATGAACTATGGATTTCATCCCTCATTCCTACTAGATATCAAGTCCGAGTCTAAGTTACCCGGAGTCCAGGAGAGAATATCTTTTATCACTAAAAACTTCACTAAGATACAGGAAGCTCTGAAAGCATCTCAAGAAAGGGGAAAAAGATTTGCAGATAGACGCAGAAAGGAGGGGCCAAGTCTTGTACCAGGAGATCAGGTTTGGCTCTCCACAACTAACCTGAAACTGCGTTGCCCTTCGAAGAAACTTGGGCCAAAGTTTATTGGGCCTTTCCCTGTTCTGGAACAGATCAATCCAGTGGCTTTCAGATTATCCTTACCAAGATCCTTACGGGTCCATCCAGTGTTCCACGTCTCCTGCTTGAAGAAGGTTGAGGTTAGTGATTTTCCTGGACGTTCTGCTTGTCCTCCTGCTCCCATCCTGGTTGAGGGAGTGGAGGAATTTGAGGTCGAGAAGATCCTTGATAGCAGAAGGGTTAGAAATTCCATCCAGTATTTGGTAAAGTGGAGGGGTTTTGGGATGGAGGAGAACTCTTGGGAACCAGGCCAGAATGTTCATGCTCCCAGATTAGTCAAACAGTTTCATCAAAGATTCCCACAGAAACCTAGACCTGGAGGCACCCAGAGGTTGCCCGTAGGGGGGGGGCAATGTCATACTCACCAGGTCAAGGACTCTCAGCTTGCTCAGGCAGGGGGCTCCACGCGTACGCGCGGAGGAACGCTGGGCCTGGTAGTCCCTCTCAAATCCAAGATGGCGCGCGGCGCGGGGCGCTGCGCGCGCATACACGGAATTGTGCGCGCGCACGCCGCTGCGCACAGCGCTTGCGCATGAGTGCGCGCGTGCACGGAGCATTGCGCACTGCGCAGGCGTTAATTCTGGCGCCAGAATTCAAATGGCCACCAGTATTTAAGCAGCACTGCCCTTCACTGCAGTGCTGCTTGTTCTGGCAGTTTGGCTTAAGTGTTCCTGTGCAGTACCTATTGATTACCTGATTTCCTGTTGTGACCCGGCTTGTGACCTTGACTCCGCTTGATCTCTGCCCGCCCTGACCCTTGGCTTGTGACCTCGATAACCTGGATTGCCGCCTGCCCTGACCTCTGGCCTTGCCTTGTGGACTACGCCTATTATCATCAATCCTACACCCATCAGTATTCACCTGTTCTCCGAGTCACTGTGGAGCTATTTCCAGCGCAACCTGGTGGGCACTAGGCAGCGAAGCGCGGCATCCCCATTAGGGGGGTGTTCCGGCAGTCCCTTTAGGGGAGTGTTGGTGAAGACCCGTGGTCACTTAGACTCTGCGCTGGGGTAGTTCTATCTCAGTGGTGAGGTCAACAGTTTCCTGGACTCTAACACTCATTCACTTACCTATAATGCCACTTGCACACCTGCAGTTATGTCGCACTGTGGTACTGATTGCTTTCTATTGGTTACCACACTGCACATGACCATTACATTAACCCCGCTCCGTTTAATAAGCATATTTATCTTTTCTCTAGTTTACTGATCACAATAATCAGAATAATATACCTACTGCATGCAATTTCACAAACTGCGCTTTTACAGCAAAACAAAATGTAGCTTATTTTCATTGTATATACACATGCTTGTGGTACACAAGATTATTTTATATCTTTCTACAACCACATTTACTCAATGAGTCAGAAGACCACCTGTATGGACAAAACACTATGTGTTGTAGTTAACTTGCTTAGAATGTATTTCTGTGTTATAAATTCAGATTTGCATACTTGACATTTGTGTAAAGAAGCTTTTTTTGCAAGAAGAGAAATGTGGTATTCAAACATCTGGCCTGTAGATGGCACTGTGCTACTTGCATTTCTGATAAGATGATCTGCATTGCTGTGGGTTGTTGGTTCCTGTTGATGCATGTAGGAGACACAGAGGAAAGTACTGCTTAATGTAGAGAGCTGCTGAATCCTAACACCTAGTTCCAGTTATATTTGCATCCGTGGTTACTGAACACAACAATGCTGTATTAAGTCTCCACACATAGTTTAAAGACTTTAATTCATTAACAATATTTCTATGTTTATGTACCCTGCTTTTTCTGACTACCTGCTTGACAATACTTCAGCTTTGATGTTGCTTTCTTTACCATCCCCACTTTCCATATGATAACCCAACTCGGCTTGATTATCTCTGGCCCTGTGGCTTGCACTCTGACTTCTGGCTTGTCTTCTTACAGAGATCCTGCTGTGACTGCTCTGACCTTAGACTTGTGTTATGAATACAATCCCATGCTAACTGTTCTCATGCTTCTCCATACGCTGATGTTGATTCTGTGTTGTTTGACCCAATGCCATCTTGTTTTGTCTTCTTGGCATGACTCATCTAAAGAACCATTGTCTCTGGTTACATAAATATTCTCATTCAAATCCACAATGTATGATTTGTGACCTTAACTTTCACGAGGCCTGCGAGGTAAAACACAAAATGCACAGTTTAGCAACATATCCAAATGCTGAATGGTTCAAAAAAGTTATTTAAAATGATGAAATATTAATTTATTTTTTTAAAGGGACAAACACACAAGCAAGTGCACCGTGGTGAATAGTGGACATGGTCACAACAGATCATGGGCGGAGCTAAATGACAGCTGAAACCTTAATGTATGTGAGCCTAAGCTACATGTTGTAGGCACTGTAGTAATGTGGCACACCTGTTTCACGCATATGCTGTGTCTCATAAGTGACTGGGCCAGAAGCAAGCATCACTGTTTTAAATGTAAAAGTGTCACACATGCGTCAAAGAAAAAAGACAAAGACTGGAATGTGGCACAAAACTGGAGAGGCCAGAGGAAACCTACATAAAAACAGGAAGAACATACACACTCCATCCAGATAGTGTCCTAACCCAGAAATTACTGTGGAACCTAGCACTGTAAGCTATGCACTACACCACTACTAGAAATCCTATTACTAAGAGGGGCATAGCCAGAAACCATGGGGCCACATTGCAAAATTATGGTTGCACCCACCCCCCAAAAAACAAAGTTATAGGCACCTTTGTGCTCCCCCCCACACACACACACACACACACACAAACACAAACCAGTTTTAGGTAGCCCTGGTTCCCCCAGAATTAGGCAAACCCTCAGTATCAGTAGCCAGAAGTTCTCTCCACTAAGGTAGCCAAAGGTACCCCAAGTATTAGGCAGTCCCTTCCCCCCAAATATAGGTAGCCCCTCAGTATAGGTGCCACCCAGTATCGATAACTTCTCACCATTGCACTTCTCACTATATTCTGTACCTGAAGCTCAGGGAGCTCACTGAGGACCCCATTATTGCTAACAGGCATTGCCACTGGGCCCCCTTGGCTATGCGCCCCATAGCAGCCGTTATGGCTGCTATGGTGATCCCTACACCAAGCAGCACATTTCCCAAATAACATGACTATGCAGCATGTGTTCCTAGATAACATATTTATGTAGGACATATCCACCAATAATGCAATCATGCTGCATATGTCCACCGATAACAAAACTAAGCAGTATGTGTCCACCAGATACACAAATAGGCTGCAAATTTCCCCAAAAAACATGTTTACCTTAACAACACAATTGTGTCCCCCAAATAATGTAGTTAGGCCACAGGTGTCCCTATAACATGATCAGACCTCAGGTTTCGCCTAATAACACAGTTAATAACGATTATTTATTTATTTCAGTATTTATATAACGATGAACTGTAATTACATAGTAGAACATCATAAATGATTTAGGATACCTCATTTCAACTTACTTAGCCACTATTCAGCATAAGAAATGTTTCTTATCCTATATAATAATGAGCCTGTGTCGCTGCGTTCAGCAGTTATGCAGCGTCCCTGTTATTTTGTTACTGCGCATGTGCGCATTAACGGACAGCTGGAGGGACCAGGGAGCGAGGTGGGTGGGCGGGCAGTTGAGTGCGGGCGCAGCGGATGCGCAGCTGGCGCGGGCACGCGCGGTGGGTGCGCGCGCATGCGCAGTGACTGGCGGCAGCAGTAAAAAAAGACCTAGAGCCCGTTTTTAAACGGGCTTGGGTCTACTAGTATCTATATATTGATTTATATTAGTATGTAACCCCTTCCCTGTTTAGCCTGGGCTATGCTTTTACTCAACCTTCTGCCACAGAGCATTGTGTGAGATCAGGAGATGTTCCCTGTTCACCTCACAGACGGTGAATATTCGTGCCGTATACACCCTGGCACTATGTGTGGTACTGTCTTTGAGACTTCTATGCACAACATAGATCTTGGGCTCTGCCTAGTGTGGTAGATCTCTACCTTTGTGTTGTTTTTGTGTCTGACGCTCTCCAGCCTCTAGTAGGAATTGCGGTATCAGTACCACTGGTGTGTGGCAGTGTTATATCTCATGCATGGTGTCTTACTGTGGCACATCATCCACATTTGGAAATCGTGTTATCTCTAAGGATACGTCAAAGGGGGGAATAGAGAGGAGTTGAAGGTTCAGCAGTGATGGCCAAGGTCTTCCAGTTCAAAAGGTGCAGTATTGTTCATTTCTGTGGTGGGTCCCAACTCCTGGGCAGCATTCGTAGGGCCGGTCAAGATAATCTGGTTGTCACAGAAGAGACCAGCCATGGCGGACCTTACTTCTGGATTAGCAGCTGGCATCATGTAGATGCTGAGCTAACAGTGTCCCTGCTGCAGACGATGGATGGATGGATGAAGCCAGCATCCAGCAAGGCCAAAGGTGTCCTTTTCTCAATGGAGCCCCACCTCCTGGGTAGCAGCGGTGTATACCACATAGCATGTACCTGCACAGAAAACGGACCCAGGCAGCAGCAAGGCAAAACCCCCCAGGTCCTGAACTCCCCATAACCCACACCAACGCCCCAGGCTACACTGGATCACACTGCACATCTTCAAAGGAGAAAGTAAGGTGAATTGGTAGGGAAAGGGGGAGAAAAACAAGAAAAGTCCAGAATCCTGTGGCCGTTGCTGCCAATTAAGGTGCCATCTTCCTAAATGGCTGTTTAACAGGGGGCAACAGTGGCACATTGGGGGGGTCAGTCAATCGGTGGGTGATAGCTTTTGGCATATTTTTTAGGCAAAATGTGAGTGTTTGATGACTGAGGGGGTGTCAGCCTATGCGCAAGGGAGCTTATCCATGGGTATATATGGTAACTACAGTATATAGTGTTTGTCAATGTGGAAGGGTGAGATGAACAAGCTACTGGGATTTTATCTGTGTACCAGGAAATTAGGACCTTTTAGGGAATTGTATCTCTCTATAAAACTATATGTTTACGATATGACTCTATAAAGTCAATCATACGTCAAAATAATGTATCAGATGATACTATCATTGAACCTCTCTCTTTCTGATTACTCCTATTTAGTTAAGAGCATATTCTCTGCTGCTCTCATGAAAATTATGGTTGATAACCCCACTTAAATTCCTTCCACATCACAACCCTTCACCAACCAAGGACTGCATAACCTTTTACAATCCGTGCGTGGGACAGAAAGTAACCTACACGTAATAAAACCATGTCAAATTGATCCACTTATATCTCCATTTACAAAGATCACTTTCTCCTGTCCTTTATTAAAGTCCACAGACAAACATATCTTGTCTAATGTAAATACATATATAGTATACATACACAATAAGAGAGATGCAATGAAAGTTATTAAATAGCACATGTGAAACTCTAGGACATTTTTTTAAAGGAAGTAAGCCTTTCTTTGTACTTCAGTTGAAAGCCTTTATGACTTGCTCAGTGGTCAGTAAATCTGTATATATATGAGTTGCTATACAGTCCTACCGATCATGCACTGGAATAAAAGGTGTACCAGTTTGTGAGTGACTTCTAAGAAAAAGAATGACCGTTTGTGCCTGTGGGCCCATTGGAGACCAGATGTCTGTGATTGCTAGCAGCAAGTATGGGGGCTTCGAGTTCAGTTAAAACGATGGATTTCCTGTAACTGCTGCCAGAGCTGAAGGTGTTTGCTTCCAGAATGGAGGGCAATGTTTACCACTATCAGATGGGAGGGCCATATCTGGCTGCTAGCAGAATGTACGCAGCATGAGACTGTTTAAAAGATACCCAAAGTGACATGTGACATGATGAGATAGACATGTGTATGTACAGTGCCTAGCACACAAATAATTATGCTGTGTTCCTGTAACATCCATGGAAGCAGCAGCTGCGGGCACGCAGGGTGTCTTCGCAGCCGCATCGCTTCCCTGCCCTGGGACTTCGCCCGTTCCTCTGGCGTCTAGTACGCCTAGGACTGGGTTGTCCATTGCTCATAGGGTTGCTGTATCGTGGCGGAGACGGTACCTTTATGCGGGGAGGAGGCACGTCAGCTGATCAGCCGGTCGGCTGACATCAGAGGAGACTCACGGCGCTCCGGATTGGCTGATTGGTGGTGGGCGCGGCCGTGGGGTCTCCTCTGCTTCAAAAGCCTTCAGTCTTCACTCGCAACCTGTCTGCTGTTGCGAATACTGATGTGTTAGCGCTCAGACCTTAGATAGTATCCGGTGTGTTTTGATCTGGGAGGAAACCAGGGATTTCACACAAGACTAGGATTATTGAATTATTGTATATTGATATTCTGTGTATGACTCTGGCTACCCTCTGACCCTGCTCTTGCTAATCGATTCAGTACTTCTGCCTATCTGACTCTGTTGCTGAACTCTACCTGATATCTCACTACTCTCTTGCCTGTCGATTTTGTACTGTACCTGCCCGCCTGTTACTGATTCTAGCCTGTCTGACCATTCTACTCACCAGTGAGCCCTGTCACTGGTGAGGTGCTCTTTAATAGAACCCACCAGCTCCTCTGGTGAGGTTTAGCAAAACTATTCAGTTACTGTGTACCAATAGTGCCCACAAGCTCCTCTGGTGAAGTCTAGCAAAACTATTCAGTTACTGTGTACCAATAGTGCCCACAAGCTCCTCTGGTGAGGTCTAGCAAAACTATTCAGTTACTGTTGCACCAAGCACTATACGCCTTGCTAGCTATACTTGCATTATTGGTGATTCTGCAGATCACCACATAATCAGGTATGGTGTCTGTATTATCTGTGATTCTGCAGATCACACATAATCAGACGTCTGTGTTGCTACACCAATCGTTACAGTTCCTTTTTTTCTTTCTCTGCCTGAAAGAGTTAAATATCAGGTATGTAAGTGGCTGACTCAGTCCTGACTCACTGATAAGAAATTCCCCATTTTACTGCTTTCTTGCTCTCAGAAGCCGTTTCCTGCTAGGAAAGTGTTTTATAGTTGGAACTTCTTATCAGTGAGGGTCACACTGTAGTCACTTCCTGTCTGAGTCAGGACTGAGTCAGTCACTTACATACCTGATATTTAACTCTTTCAGTCAGAGAAAGAAAAAAAGGAACACAGCATAGTTATGTGTGTGCTAGGCACTGTACATACACTACACATGTCTATCTCATCATGTCACATGTCACTTCGGGTATCCTTTAAGAATAGCAGATTAGAGAGCTGCCTGTTACCACTGGCAGAACTGGGGCTGCATGTGACTGCTGGTTGCAACTTACAAGGTCCCTGCGTGCTTTACATCTAGCCAGTCCACAATGCAAAGCCACTACCCTGATGACCGTGGCCTTCCAGGCTCTATCTCTCCCAATTTGTTTTCCTACAATGATAGGGAGAGGGCAGATCTGGGGAGGCTGCATGTTAGAGTGCTGCAATTCTGAGAGGAGTTAGTGTTGATGTTAGAGATGGCATAAGAATGCCACTGACTCAGCTACCCAAGTAGCTGCTACTTGGGTAGCTGAGTCAGTGGCATTCTTATGCCAGCACTAACATCTGGCCCTTAGTAGCCCCATTTATGGTGCGCACTATTGATGAGTACGAATTTCGCATAATAGTAACTTTGCTCCAGAATTCACAATTACAATACAACATCGTAATGGGAAATTTCAGAAAAATGTTTTTATTAATTTTGTGTTTAACTGGAACTTTTGCATGATTTCATGTTGACTTAGCAGTTAACAGCAAGTCAACATACAGTCTATCGTCACCAAACGTGTATGCTGGGGAGTAGTGAGAAAAGTAAAAAAAAGTTTTTAAATAAGACGTCGTTTTTGAGAAAATCCATTTTAAAAATTCAGAGGAAAAATGTTTTTTAAACTTGGCAAAATTCGCTGGGTTTAAAAAACATTTTCCTTTGAATTTGAAAATCAATTTTTCCCTTAATATCCATAGCAATTTTGGTGACAACAGCATGTATGGAGCTTTGCTATTAACACTAAAGTCAGCACAAAGTTAATTATGAATGGATTAGGCAAAATCAATACAATTTCCAAATCATAAGTATATATGTACATAATTGCTATATTTTATACAAAATTTTACACAATCATAATTAGCAGATTACAATCATCACTAGTGTGCACAATGGCAAATGCACAGTTGCTATTTCTCTAACCCTTAAACCACTTCCCCTCCCCCTGACGAGTAACTACATCCTTGCAGGGGTGTAGCTACTACATCCCTTGCTGCTGCGCGATCCCGCTCCCCTGCGTGTGTTCCTGCGCTTTTTACTGCCACCGATCGTTAGCTGGGAGCACAGTTCCCATTCATTGATCTAAGTCCCCGTGAGAATGACCGCCGATCACAAAAACTGATACTTACACCTCCACGCATAGCTTCCTGTATGCATAGTAATACTATGCATAGGGAAGTTATACACATGGACATGCTGTGGCCAAATAGTTAAATTACATGTACACACATTTTTTTACATGAACAGACTTTTTTTACATTTAGACTTAACCCCTTACACACACCCCCCTCAATAGTACCTCCAAAAAAATTGTAGAAAAAAAAAAATAAAATATATATATATATATATATATATATATATATAAAATACATAAATAGTTACCTTAGGGACTGATTTTTTTTTTTAATATGTATGTCAAGAGGGTAAAGTACTAGAAATGCAACATCTGCACTCCAAGATGCCAAGGAGTGCAAGTACAGGAAAACAAAACAGAAAAAAGTTAAAGAAAGAAGCAACCTGTACATATACGCTGCACAACCATTGAAAATGTATAAACAATCAGTCTTTATTATGCCACAGATAAGAACAAGGTTAAAAACACTTAAAAGCCCATTAAGGGAAAAAGAGTCAGACACCTGATAATGTCAAACAGTAAATAACACGCCTCACCTCACATATGATAAATACCTGCGCTGCACCACATAACCTGGGGTTCAAATGAGACCCAGATACATGATAAGACTCGAGTCTAGTGTACTAGTGATCAGTGCCCAAAGAAATCCATAGGTGCCAGTGCACATAAGCAATAAACGTGATACCAGCATGAAGTGCTACAGTGTGAAAATATATGCTCATAACAAAATCAGCAAGTGACAAATAGCATGGATATTGCAAGCGTCACAAAGGAAAAAGAATGAAGGGGGGCCACAGTGGCCTGTAATACTACATCGGGTCAGCGTTGTTTAGAGGAGCAGCGATGTGTCCAGGAGGAGGGAGGCATGGAGTAGCTCCATGCGTGGCGTGGTCTATGCGACCACTTCGTTAGGAGCTCAGGTTGTGCAGCGTATATGTACAGCTTGCTTCTTTCTTTAACGTATGTCAAGAGGGTATATTACTGTTCTTTTATGTTCCAAAAATGTTTGAGGATCTCAGCCACTGAGGACTGACCTTCAACATCCCCGAGCTAGAGAATCCTTAATAAATTATAACCAATGCATGTATCCTCTGGGGAATCCTCAGGACTGGAATCAATGCAAACTAGGAGATGAGTAAATGCATTAGCAATACCCCTGTGTGTCGGAGAAAGTGGGAGAAACTTGATAGATTGTAAACTTTCCAAACTAAAGCCACCAAAAAAGTTTTTCTAGCTGAAGTCTCTCTCTTTTTTTTTGTCTATATATTGGCACTTTGTGGTGCCCGCAGTAATGTGTTAGTATTTTACTCCACAGTGTTCTTAGTTATTTTTATCCTAGTCTTTGAGAATAGCTCCCTTTGCCTTTTATTCTTTACAACTAACACAAAGTCATGCTCTGAATTCAAGGAAAAGGTTATTGTATTTCCATATAATTTTAGACTGGACTGGCCACATTATGGAAACATGATTGTAGCAGTTCTAAACTAGTGTCTGTTATACAGAACACACAAAGCATATCTCTGGGGTTTGCCTTCATCTTATCGGAACACAGACTAAATGATTATTTGTTGACTTTGGTAAAAATAAAAAGGTCATAAATTGCTTTGTGACAAAAAGAAATGTATGGTAAACAAAAACTATGGATATTTTCAGAAGTTTACTTCTGCTGCAAGAAAACAAACTAGATAGTTCCTCTGAGGACAGGCAGTGATATGACTATGTACTCTATAAAGTGTGGCAGAATATGTTAATTCTATATATGAGGTTCATCCACAAAGCGATTTGCATTTATCTGCCACTACAAGGCATTCTTTCAGTGTAATTTAACTTGCATCCGTCAAGTTAACCTCTTCTCTAACTGTACCACTTGTCATGTGACTGCAGAATGCCAGTAACAGTTTACTCAGCAGCATTAAAGAGACCCGAGCAACTTCTGGATAAATAGGTTAAATTAACCTCCCCAAAAGTAACTAAGCATTTTGCCCTAGAGCACTGTGGGAGATCAGGTGATGTTCCTGCTCACTTCACATAGGGGGAGTATTAGTGTATACTATTTCTGTCTGTAGTTTACACCCCACCACTATGTGTTTGACTGTCTTTGGGGCTTTTATGTACAACATAGATCTTGGTCCCTGCCTAGTGTGGTAGATCTCTGCTTAGTGCCTGCCCTTGTGCAGCTATGACCAGTGCCTTTTGTGCTGTCTTAAGCCTCATACACAAGGTACAATTTACCATCAGATCAACTGATGATCTGATAAGAAATTGCATTGTGTGTAGACATCCAAATTGTTTCTGATAGTTTCGGGGATCGATTTTGCGTTGATAGTTACCCAAAATCGATGGAAAAATCGATCGGAATCCAATCGGACAGGTCGGAAATGATCTAATATAGCCATCGATCTGACGGAAAAAGGTTTTCCCAGTACCTCTGCTAGTGTTATATTTCATGCATGGTGTATTGTCTGCATTTTATGTCTACTTTTCCCTTAAAATTGCCTATAAAATGAAATTTTATATATATATATATATATATATATATATATATATATATATATATATATATATATATATATATATATATATATATATATATATAATATATATTATCTAAAGAAAGTCTATAGTGTACTGAAAAAAAGGTGTCATAAGTGATGAATAAGTTAAGTGACAACTGTAATTTCAAAATTGCCAGGAACCTGAATTGGTTAATTGATTAAATGAAAACTGCTGTTAGTTTCTGGATGACCCTCATAATAACATATGGTAGGGATATTAGACTATGACTGTAGTAGGACTTAAAAGAGGAACTCCAATTAACATTTTACTGTGGGCAGGTGATGTAGCTGCTGCATGGTTTTTGGCAGTTGGAAACAGCCAAAAAACATGCAGTAGATATAAGAATACCTGACTAACCACCACAAGAGCGGTAACGCCAAGAAACATGAAGATCTGCTTTGCTTGCTAGGATAAGATGAACTGTATCTATCTGTATATCTGTTTTCTGAATAAACTCCGTAAACATTGAAGAAGCCTGAGAAAAGTCTATCTCCTGCTTGCTGTGTGAAGAGTCATGTTTGCAAACTCCTGCTGATGAGTTTGCTGGTGCCGGAGCAAAAGGTGGATATTACAGCTATTTCCCACAAAAGTTTGAACTTTTCTTGTGGGAGGGGTTACTTGTGGGAGGGGTTTCACCACAATATCAGCACCCCCTGATGGTCTGTTTGTGAAAAGGAATAGATTTCTCATGTAAAAGGGGGTATCAGCTACTGATTGGGATAAAGTTCAATTTTTGGTCGGAGTTTCTCTTGAAATGGTTACTAATTTAAGAATGTAAATTGCATTTTCTCTGCAGTCTTGGGTAAGGCTAGTTTCACAATGGACTGCAAATCAGAAAATGTTTCCGCAATGGAAACCAATGGATAATATACTGTACATGTTGACATATTCTATGTTATGTTTAGGATCCAGTCAGACTTAACCGTTTCCAATGTATCCATTACACAAATTTCTGTCTTACACAACTTTACTGTAAAATAGACAAAACAAGTATTTTCTCCAAGAGGCAAAGCACACCTCAATTACATGGACGGACACAGCTGATTGTACATCCGATCCACTGTGATGATCCACATTTCCAGCATGGTATAGTGGGGACCTAGGCTTACTCTCAATGATAACTAATTAGAGGTCATAAAACTCCTCTTGACTAAGAAAGACACTCCCAAGAGCATGGAACAGGTAAATAATGTAATATATCATGATTTGTATGAATGGGTGATGAATATGTCAAATTATTATATATTAGTTAAGGTGATTTGTTGGGATCTCTTTCTCTGAGAGAGAAAACATGCTGGGAGAGACAGGTACAGTAGCTGCAATTAGAGATGAGCGTAATGACGTAATTACGATTTCGCAAAATTTCGCGTAATTAGTGTAATTACGATTATGGCCGTAAGTACATAATCGTAATGAAGATGGATTTCGCGAAATTTCGCGTAAGCGTAATTTTCGCGTAATTTTTGCATTACAATGGGTATTTGTTCATGCCGTAATTTCGCATTAAACGCTACCGTAATTTCGCGTTAAACCGTAACGCTCCGTATAATGTAAAAAAGCTGCCGACTTTAAGGGTTAATAGCAAAGCCCCCTTAAATGCCAAGAGCCTCAAATTTGAAGAATATATTAAGGAGATCAGGAGGAATAAGAGGAAAAATTTTTTTTCAAAAAGACCTTATAGTTTTTGAGAAAATCGATGTTAAAGTTTCAATGTAAAAATGTATACATTTAAAAACCCGCCGACTTTAACGGTTAATAGCAAAGCCTGCTTAAAGTTTAGGAACACCAAATTCCCAGGGTATATTAAGGGGATCATTGGGAATAAGAGGAAAAGATTTTTTTCAAAAAGACCTTATAGTTTTTGAGAAAATCCATTTTTAAGTTTCAAGGGCAAAAATGTCTTTTAAATGCGGAAAATGTCAGTTTTTTTTGCACAGGTAACAATAGTGTATTATTTTCATAGATTCCCCCAAGTGGGAAGAGTTTTACTTACTTCGTTCTGAGTGTGGGAAATATAAAAAAAAAACGACGTGGGGTCTGTAGTGTTGGGCGAACATCTAGATGTTCGGGTTCGGGCCGAACAGGCCGAACATGGCCGCGATGTTCGGGTGTTCGACCCGAACTCCGAACATAATGGAAGTCAATGGGGACCCGAACTTTTGTGGTTTGTAAAGCCTCCTTACATGCTACATACCCCAAATTTACAGGGTATGTGCACCTTGGGAGTGGGTACAAGAGGAAAAAAAAATTAGCAAAAAGAGCTTATAGTTTTTGAGAAAATCGATTTTAAAGTTTCAAAGGGAAAACTGTCTTTTAAATGCGGGAAATGTCTGTTTTCTTTGCACAGGTAACATGTTTTTTGTCGGCATGCAGTCATAAATGTAATACATATAAGAGGTTCCAGGAAAAGGGACCGGTAACGCTAACCCAGCAGCAGCACACGTGATGGAACAGGAGGAGGGTGGCGCAGGAGGAGAAGAAGGCCACGCTTTGTGAGACACAACAACCCCGGCCTTGCATGAGGGCAAGAAGCGTGCGGATAGCATGCTTTGTACCGCCATGCAGTCATAAATGTAATAAAGATAAGTGGTTCAATAAACAGGGACCACGCGGCAACGCTAACCCAGCAGCAGCAGACGTGATGGAACAGGAGCAGGCGCAGGAGGAGAAGGCCACGCTTTGTGAGACACAACAACCCAGGCCTTGCATGAGGGCAAGAAGCGTGCGGATAGCATGCTTTGTACCGCCATGCAGTCATAAATGTAATAAAGATAAGTGGTTCAATAAACAGGGACCACGCGGCAACGCTAACCCAGCAGCAGCAGACGTGATGGAACAGGAGCAGGCGCAGGAGGAGAAGGCCACGCTTTGTGAGACACAACAACCCAGGCCTTGCATGTGGACAAAAAGCGTGCGGATATAGCAGCAATGCTTTTTGCCGCCATGCAGTCATAAATGTAATACAGATGAGAGGTTCAATAAACAGGGCCCGGAAACGCAACACCATCCCAGATGTTCATTGGTCATGTTACTTGGTTGGGGTCCTGGAGTGTTGCGTAGTCATTTCCAATCCAGGATTGATTCATTTTAATTTGAGTCAGACGGTCTGCATTTTCTGTAGAGAGGCGGATACGCCGATCTGTGACGATGCCTCCGGCAGCACTGAAACAGCGTTCCGACATAACGCTGGCTGCCGGGCAAGCCAGCACCTCTATTGCGTACATTGCCAGTTCGTGCCAGGTGTCTAGCTTCGATACCCAATAGTTGAAGGGTGCAGATGGATGGTTCGACACAGCTACGCCATCTGACATGTAGTCCTTGACCATCTTCTCCAGGCGATCGGTGTTGGAGGTGGATCTGCACGCTTGCTGTTCAGTGGGCTGCGGCTGCATGGGTGTCAGAAAATTTTCCCACTCCAAGGACACTGCCGATACCATTCCCTTTTGGGTACTAGCTGCGGCTTGCGTTGTTTGCTGCCCTCCTGGTCGTCCTGGGTTTGCGGAAGTCAGTCTGTCTGCGTACAACTGGCTAGAGGAGGGGGAGGATGTCAATCTCCTCTCTAAAGTCTCCACAAGGGCCTGCTGGTATTCTTCCATTTTGACCTGTCTGACTCTTTCTTCAAGCAGTTTTGGAACATTGTGTTTGTACCGTGGATCCAGAAGGGTATAAACCCAGTAATTGGTGTTGTCCAGAATGCGCACAATGCGTGGGTCACGTTCAATGCAGTCTAGCATGAATTGAGCCATGTGTGCCAGAGTCCTACCAGAATCCTCATCATCCTCTTGTGAGCGTTGTGATAGTTGTTGTGATGCATCATAGTCGTCACCTTCCTCCTGGTCTGCTTCTGCTGACCATTCGCGTTGAATTGTGGAAGTCCAACGTGCACCGCTCTGGCCCTCGTCAGTGGTGGCATGAAATTCCTGCTCCAACTCCAGCTGTTCCTCCTCCTCTTCTTCGTCATAGCTGCTGGGGCCAGCGTTCCCTGAGGCGGATGGCCTGATGTTGGTACCATCACGCTGATCGTTTTCTCCTTCAGATTCCCCCAGTTGCATCATGACAGCTGTTTCCTTGATTTTTAACATCGACCTCTTCAGTAAACACAGCAGTGGTATGGTAATGCTGACTGAAGAGTTGTCACTGCTCACAAGCAACGTGGATTGCTCAAAATTTTGGAGGACTTGGCAGAGGTCCAACATGTTGGCCCAATCGGATCCACAGAAGCTTGGCAGCTGGCCGGATGCGCCTCGGTACTGCGCCGTCATGTACTGGACCACTGCACTCTTCTGCTCGCAAAAGCGGGCTAGCATGTGCAGCGTAGAATTCCAGCGCGTAGGGACATCACACAGCAAGCGATGGTGGGGGAGATTGAAGCGCTCCTGCATCTTGGCGAGTGCCCCCGAAGCAGTACTGGAATTTCTACAATGTTTGGACACTCGACGCACCTTCAACAGCAGATCGGGCACGCCTGGGTATGTCCTCAGGAACCGCTGAACTACTAGGTTCATCACGTGCGCCAGGCAAGGGATGTGTGTCAGCTTAGCCAACCTTAAAGCGCGAATGAGATTACTCCCATTATCACACACAACCATGCCCGGTTTCAGGTCCAGCGGTGCCAGCCACAAATCCGTCTGTTCCTTTATTCCCCTCCAAATTTCCTCCCCTGTGTGCTGCTTATCCCCAAGGCAGATTAGCTTCAGCAACGCTTGCTGACGCATGCCAACAGCTGTGCTGCACTGCTTCCACGATCCTACTGCTGCTGGGTTAGCGTTTCCGGATGAGGTACAGCTTTGAGATGCGTTGGAGGAGAAGGAGTCAGAGAGGTAGGTGCTGCTGTTATCCAGTGGGAGGGACGGCGGTGCAGCTGTTTGTGGCGTGGGCAACACCCGTGCCGTAGCAGGTGAGGAATCGCTGCCAGGCTCCACAAGGTTCACCCAGTGCGCGGTAAGGGAGATGTATCGACCCTGGCCGAACGCACTCGTCCAGGTGTCAGTGGTGAGGTGAACCTTGCAGGCAACGGCATTCTTCAAGCTTCGGGTTATTTTGCTGACCACGTGCTCATGCAACTCAGGCACTGCAGAGCGTGCAAAGTGGTAGCGGCTGGGAACCACGTAACGTGGGATGGCCACTGACATCATGCCCTTGAAGCTGTTTGTCTCCACCAATCGATATGGCAGCATTTCGCAGGCCAGAAGCTTGGCTATGCTGGCTGTTACTGCCACGGCCCGGGGGTCATTTGCTGGCAATTTCCTCTTGCGCTCAAACATCTCCGACACAGACAACTGAACCGTAGCGCTGCACACGGAAGGGCTGTTGGTTGTTGTGTTTGATGAACACTGGGAGACCTCAAGAGCACTACTCCGGAAAGTGACAGTGTCAGCGTCGTCTGATGTTTGTGAATGTTGTGAACCACGCAATGGCTGGGCTACTGCTGCTGCTGAGGCGGGTCTGGTGAACCCAAGGGAGGCAGTGTTGTTTCTGGTACCCTGTCCTGACGCGTTTGCCCAAAGAGTGGGATGTTTGGATAGCATGTGACGGCTCATGCTGGTGGTGGAGAGGTTGTTAATATTTTTCCCCCTGCTCAGGCGGGTCTTGCACACCTTGCAAATCGCCATGGTAACATCCTCAGTGCAGTCTTCAAAGAAAGCCCAGACTTTGGAGCACCTGCCTCCTTGCTGGCGATTTCTGTTTGCTCCTCTTTTGCCTCTCACTTGAACTTCCACGCTTGTGGTGCCTGAAATTGCGCGCCGCCTACCTTGTGGCACAAGGCGAACTCGTGCAGCAGTGTGTTCTTCAACAGACTCATCTGTGCTGCTGCTACGACGGCGATGTTCTCGTTCACAAACAAAATCTGGGTCTCTGTCCACATTGTCCATACCCTCCTCTTCCATCTCCTCAAACTCGTCATATGTCATTGTGGGCCACCGCCGTGGAGTAGAGCTCCCCACAACAACCTCTGCGCAGCACACTCCAACGTCGTCTTCCAGATCTTGTCGGCCGACCTCCTGCAATTGCAACCCCTCCTGCCCAAATTGCTCTGGGATTTGGGTTTCCGAGTCCTCTTCGGACTCGCCTTGTATTTCAGTGCGCGGTGCATTTCCCACAGTTAACGGTTGTGAATCCAGGCACAACATTTCTGGCTGTTCCTCCATTGACCTTTGAAAGGTGGAAGTTTGTTGGGCTGGGAATAGCTCCTGCGAATACCCCATTGTGTCCTGAGGTAATTCATCGGACTGGTTATCTGGCAGTTGTGTGCGTGGTGTCGCTGCCGGTTGTGTCAGCTTTGTGCCCACTGGCTCCTTGTAACTGGCTGAGGACTCGGACCTCGTGCGTGATGTGCTGGTGCTGCTTAACCCACTGCTGGACGCTTGAGAGGTCATCCAAGTAATTATCTGGTCCTGTTCTTTTGGATTTGTGAGGGTTGTTGTCCTGGACAACATGGGCGGTATTGAGTGGGTTTTCTTGGGTGCTCCCCTGTGGCCTGTACGTGAACCGTCAGGGGAAACACCTCTTCCCTTGCCCCTCCCTCTTTCACCGGATTTCTTCCTCATTTCACTTATCCTTACAGTACACGCTGACTGGCAGCAGTACAGTGGCAGTACAGAAATGCTATACAGTACCACTATTCCCAGCAGCGACACAGAGCACAATGCTATACAGTGACGGGTGAGCGGTGTACCACTATTCCCAGCAGCGACACAGAGCACAATGCTATACAGTGACGGGTGAGCGGTGTACCACTATTCCCAGCAGCGACACAGAGCACAATGCTATACAGTGACGGGTGAGCGGTGTACCACTATTCCCAGCAGCGACACAGAGCACAATGCTATACAGTGGCGAACGAGCGGTGTACCACTATTCCCAGCAGACACAGAACAGTACACAGAATGCTATATAGTGTGGCTGAACGAGCGGTGTACCACTATTCCCAGCAGACACAGAACAGTACACAGAATGCTATATAGTGTGGCTGAACGAGCGGTGTACTACTGTTCCCAGCAGACACAGAACAGTACACAGAATGCTATATAGTGTGGCTGAACGAGCGGTGTACTACTGTTCCCAGCAGACACAGAACAGTACACAGAATGCTATATAGTGTGGCTGAACGAGCGGTGTACCACTGTTCCCAGCAGACACAGAACAGTACACAGAATGCTATATAGTGTGGCTGAACGAGCGGTGTACCACTATTCCCAGCAGACACAGAACAGTACACAGAATGCTATATAGTGTGGCTGAACGAGCGGTGTACCACTATTCCCAGCAGACACAGAACAGTACACAGAATGCTATATAGTGTGGCTGAACGAGCGGTGTACTACTGTTCCCAGCAGACACAGAACAGTACACAGAATGCTATATAGTGTGGCTGAACGAGCGGTGTACTACTGTTCCCAGCAGACACAGAACAGTACACAGAATGCTATATAGTGTGGCTGAACGAGCGGTGTACTACTGTTCCCAGCAGACACAGAACAGTACACAGAATGCTATATAGTGTGGCTGAACGAGCGGTGTACTACTGTTCCCAGCAGACACAGAACAGTACACAGAATGCTATATAGTGTGGCTGAACGAGCGGTGTACTACTGTTCCCAGCAGACACAGAACAGTACACAGAATGCTATATAGTGTGGCTGAACGAGCGGTGTACTACTGTTCCCAGCAGACACAGAACAGTACACAGAATGCTATATAGTGTGGCTGAACGAGCGGTGTACCACTGTTCCCAGCAGACACAGAACAGTACACAGAATGCTATATAGTGTGGCTGAACGAGCGGTGTACTACTGTTCCCAGCAGACACAGAACAGTACACAGAATGCTATATAGTGTGGCTGAACGAGCGGTGTACTACTGTTCCCAGCAGACACAGAACAGTACACAGAATGCTATATAGTGTGGCTGAACGAGCGGTGTACTACTGTTCCCAGCAGACACAGAACAGTACACAGAATGCTATATAGTGTGGCTGAACGAGCGGTGTACCACTGTTCCCAGCAGACACAGAACAGTACACAGAATGCTATATAGTGTTGCTGAACGAGCGGTGTACCACTGTTCCCAGCAGACACAGAACAGTACACAGAATGCTATATAGTGTGGCTGAACGAGCGGTGTACTACTGTTCCCAGCAGTGACACACAATGACTGGGGGGGACCCTGGCTAGCGTGGCTGGAGCGCTAACTACCCTGCCTGCCTACCCAAAGCTAAACCCACAGACAAATGGCGGAGATATGACGTGGTTCGGGTATTTATTTACCCGAACCACGTGACAGTTCGGCCAATCAGAGCGCGTTCGGGTCCGAACCACGTGACCCGTTCGGCCAATCACAGCGCTAGCCGAACGTTCGGGGAACGTTCGGCCATGCGCTCTTAGCGGTGTACTACTGTTCCCAGCAGACACAGAACAGTACACAGAATGCTATATAGTGTGGCTGAACGAGCGGTGTACCACTGTTCCCAGCAGACACAGAACAGTACACAGAATGCTATATAGTGTGGCTGAACGAGCGGTGTACTACTGTTCCCAGCAGACACAGAACAGTACACAGAATGCTATATAGTGTGGCTGAACGAGCGGTGTACTACTGTTCCCAGCAGACACAGAACAGTACACAGAATGCTATATAGTGTGGCTGAACGAGCGGTGTACCACTGTTCCCAGCAGACACAGAACAGTACACAGAATGCTATATAGTGTGGCTGAACGAGCGGTGTACTACTGTTCCCAGCAGACACAGAACAGTACACAGAATGCTATATAGTGTGGCTGAACGAGCGGTGTACTACTGTTCCCAGCAGACACAGAACAGTACACAGAATGCTATATAGTGTGGCTGAACGAGCGGTGTACTACTGTTCCCAGCAGACACAGAACAGTACACAGAATGCTATATAGTGTGGCTGAACGAGCGGTGTACCACTGTTCCCAGCAGACACAGAACAGTACACAGAATGCTATATAGTGTTGCTGAACGAGCGGTGTACCACTGTTCCCAGCAGACACAGAACAGTACACAGAATGCTATATAGTGTGGCTGAACGAGCGGTGTACTACTGTTCCCAGCAGTGACACACAATGACTGGGGGGGACCCTGGCTAGCGTGGCTGGAGCGCTAACTACCCTGCCTGCCTACCCAAAGCTAAACCCACAGACAAATGGCGGAGATATGACGTGGTTCGGGTATTTATTTACCCGAACCACGTGACAGTTCGGCCAATCAGAGCGCGTTCGGGTCCGAACCACGTGACCCGTTCGGCCAATCACAGCGCTAGCCGAACGTTCGGGGAACGTTCGGCCATGCGCTCTTAGTTCGGCCATATGGCCGAACGGTTTGGCCGAGCACCGTCAGGTGTTCAGCCGAACTCGAACATCACCCGAACAGGGTGATGTTCTGCAGAACCCGAACAGTGGCGAACACTGTTCGCCCAACACTAGGTCTGTTATAAACTGTTCTAATCACCTTGCTTCGACACCATCGTCTCACAGACTGTGAGATCACTTGACTCTCCACACCGCAAACAGGATATAGACTTTCTCAGGCTTCTTCAATGTTTACGTTATTTATTCAGGCAACAGGAATACAGATAGATACATACATCATATCCTAGCCATGCCAATCTTCATGTTGCATTACAAGCTCGTGATTAGACTCCCTGCTGGAGTCTATCAGGTACCTTCTTCCTAACTACGTTACACTAAACTACCTATGTACAGCATACATTATATCAGATTACAGAAAGGAAGAACATGCTTAGAAGTCGTCCCAGTCAGCCTTGCTAGCTAGTGCAGAAGGAAGAAGCAGAAGCAGAAGTGACCTCTCGTAGCTCCCTCAGCCTTTAATACTGACTAGGAAAGAGTTAAATATGACATCATCTTCGCCACCCCCTAGACCAGATTATTGGTGGACCCACTCGTGGTGTCATCATACACACCTACTTGATTAATAATCAATGAGGCATTTGGCCTATATGCAGGACCGTGGATGTTTAGTAAACATGGCCAATGTTTTCTGTTCCTGTGGTTGAGGTCAGAGTAGTCCGATGGCCTTCTCTTAGGAACATGTTCTCAGTATCTGCGTGTATCCTCTGCTACACGCAGACCCTGAGATGCCTCTGCCTGCATCACAAAACCTCTATTTATTTTAAAGGCATACACTGCGGACAAGCCTTTTGCATAAAACTCAGGCCAAGTAACTGAGGCCTACTTAAATTATAACAATCCCCCCTAAAACGGCTTGACCCGCAGATCCCAGCGTCTGAACCTCCCGGTACCTGGTTTCTTTTCTTTTATGTTTCACTTCTCGATGTTCGTGCTCACACAACTTCTCTGCTCTCGGCGATTACCCCTGGAAGAGAGAGAGCAAGACCTCTTGGTCTTCCTGTAACCAGGCTCTCTGGGGAGGCCCTACTTCTAAGTCCCTCTATACCACATGCTCAGCATTTGCGTCACTTCCGTATCACTCACAAACTTGCATGACCACAGAAAAGTGAAACTCGTTTGGTTGTTACTCAAGGGAGCAGTGCCAGGTGCCTTCTAAAAGAACGCCTTTATACAATCAGCTCCATCACAGGTACTACTAAACCTATACCCGTAACCCTGTATATCCCTTAATTTGAAAATATCGGTTTAGGAGATTGTTTATGATTCACCAATCTCTGGACCAGGTTAATTTGTTTTACGTAATTTTAACACGCAACCTCACCTGGATAATGATGCCTAAAGTTGTCATCCCCATCCAGACGACCAGTGGGTGTAGAAAGAACTTTGGAACCGCAGAGGCCCAGTCCGAGTGTCCCTGGAACATCACCGGAACCTTTGTCCACCAGGTCAGACTGGAACTCACCTGCTCATTTTTGTATTCTACCTCGTGAAGATCACCTGTATCATGGTGAAATCTTACCTCTAACTTAGTGTACTGTTTGTTTAACCTTTGTAACAAAATGTGGTCGTCTTGGATCAAAACCTGTTCCCCTTTGTCCCATGTCATGTTCTCTTTCAGGACGGGAACTACCCGTGAAACTTTGCACTTTAGAGTTCTCTTAACAATTTGAGAAACAACGTCATCCAACCTGGATGACTGGATCCATATGGGATCTCCGCTCCCACAATATGTTCCCCTTGGAAACTCCCCCTTATCGGAACAATTATGAGAATATACCTTGAATGTATCATTAGAACTTATGTTAAAAAACCAAACCTTTCCTTCCGCCACCGGAACTATCGGTTGGGCTTCAGGGTGGATCTTTTGAATGGTAGCCTCGCATTCTGCGTTATTGAGCCTGCAGGCTTCTTCACTAAATTTGACTTGCCCCGGCCAACGCAGATACTTCTGCAAGAATTGCCCGCATGAGGAAAACTCTACTTGCTTCACCTCCCCGTCTAGCACCAAAAAAGGTTGACCTCTCAGGTCCTGGTGTAAGACCCGGGTTGAGGTGGGAACTAAGGAAGTGGCGGTGCCTAAAGGAATGTTGCACCGTTTCCATTTGTTCACCCAAACATCTCGAAGCTGCCATGCAAAAGATCCTTCTCCAGAAAAATTAATATACCTCCCCTTGTCCAATCTCTCGCTGACAAAATATGTCCCCAGCTGTCCTGATTGGACCTCTTCCCCCCTTATGTCCTGAGGCACACTATGTACCTGAGGTCGGGAAGATTGTACTCTCTGCAATCGTTCGATTAAGAGTACCTCTTCACTTACCCAACTATCATGAGGATAAGCTGTTGCATATGGACTGTGTAATATCGTCCCCTGTTGTGACCCGTGTGGTGTGAATGGGGTTCCCTGTGTGGGCTTTCCCTCCCCCGGGACCGCTCTCCCCACCCTCTTTGTCACCTGGAAATGTGGCTTGATCTCGATTTTTACTTCTTGTTTCGAGAACCACCCACCCTCGGCTTTCCAGCCTTTACGTGTGTAAAGTTGTTTCAGAGGCACTCTCTGTTGGTAGCTCCAGAGTGTGATGTTGTCCCCCGCGTCTCTCCGGCAGGAGAATTGACGCCTCCTACTCGTTCCTCTCCAATCTGGAACCATCTCACTCTGCATAACCAAGACAAGGTACCCCTGAATCACACACTCCACCTTTTGCACGTACCCATTGTACTGCAATGTACCTTTTAACAAACCTTTGGATCGGTGCGTCGATTCTGGGAGTGTGGTATTAAATAGCAGATTTACACTGCCATTCAATCCCCACTGCCCGCACACCTGACCCTTCAGACCTTTCACCCACATTGTGCCATGAAATTTGTTTTCTCCTGGCACAAGTGCTCTTTCCCTCCATCCCTGCTTGGTCCATCTGTGCCAATCAGAGGGAGGTGTGAAAGGATCAGTACCTTTGTCACCCAACATCAACATGTTTGGGCCTTGCATTCTCATTAACCCCTTATTATACATGAGAATGTCCTCTCTTCGTTCTCCTAGGACGGAATGGCAACCTAGGATCACCATCAGCATGGTACTCTTCATTATAAAAGCACCACCTTGGGAAAGAAAAACATTAGCACTTTGCATTATGCTTTGCTCAGACAGTTTTGTTAGTCTCTTTCCGATCTCCGAAATCTCGTGTTTTAGTCTCTTTCCAATTTCAGGAATCTCGTGTTTTAGTCTCTTTCCGATTTCAGGAATCTCGTGTTTTTCCAAACTTAGATTGGCATCTGGAACCTTTCGCTTATCCGACTGACATCTCCAGCTTTGCTGCCAGCACTGCAGCTGCCTCGATTCCATATTGCCCAACTCCTGAGCAGAGGACTTCGTAAGCCTGCGAATTCGACCAGCTTATGGCAACTTTTTCACGACACTGAGTGGATCTCTGGAACTCCTGAGCGTCATCTCTGTGTACCCACACTGGCTCAGCGGATCGATATCCAGCGGCAGCTGCCAGCCGGCCTCGGAGCGTTCCAGTCACCTGCGATCCGGTTTAGGCTATGACTGATGTGCACTAACAGTCAAAGTTTAACATCCACGAGTGTCGCCGCTGGTTCCCTCGAATTGCAGCCCGTGTGTGCTCGGCTCCCACACACTCACCCCAGCTTATCAGTATCAGCTTGATAAGCTTTACAGTCCGTGTCCGTCTATTCCGCTTGTTTTGCTGTGGAATATCTTGAAACCACTTTCTTTGGCCCCGGCCCCGTCTGCCTGTATTGCTAGGCAGGGAAGGATTTCAGCACCACTGTTATAAACTGTTCTAATCACCTTGCTTCGACACCATCGTCTCACAGACTGTGAGATCACTTGACTCTCCACACCGCAAACAGGATATAGACTTTCTCAGGCTTCTTCAATGTTTACGTTATTTATTCAGGAAACAGGAATACAGATAGATACATACATCATATCCTAGCCATGCCAATCTTCATGTTGCATTACAAGCTCGTGATTAGACTCCCTGCTGGAGTCTATCAGGTACCTTCTTCCTAACTACGTTACACTAAACTACCTATGTACAGCATACATTATATCAGATTACAGAAAGGAAGAACATGCTTAGAAGTCGTCCCAGTCAGCCTTGCTAGCTAGTGCAGAAGGAAGAAGCAGAAGCAGAAGTGACCTCTCGTAGCTCCCTCAGCCTTTAATACTGACTAGGAAAGAGTTAAATATGACATCATCTTCGCCACCCCCTAGACCAGATTATTGGTGGACCCACTCGTGGTGTCATCATACACACCTACTTGATTAATAATCAATGAGGCATTTGGCCTATATGCAGGACCGTGGATGTTTAGTAAACATGGCCAATGTTTTCTGTTCCTGTGGTTGAGGTCAGAGTAGTCCGATGGCCTTCTCTTAGGAACATGTTCTCAGTATCTGCGTGTATCCTCTGCTACACGCAGACCCTGAGATGCCTCTGCCTGCATCACAAAACCTCTATTTATTTTAAAGGCATACACTGCGGACAAGCCTTTTACATAAAACTCAGGCCAAGTAACTGAGGCCTACTTAAATTATAACAGGGTCCCCCCTCCCAGACCTCTTTAACCCCTTGTCCCCCATGCAGGCTGGGATAGCCAGAATGCGGAGCACCGGCCGCGTGGGGCTCCGCACCCTGACTATACCAGCCCGCATAGTCCATGGATTGGGGGGTCTCGGAAGGGGAGGGGCAGCCAAGCTTTCCCCTCCCCCTCCGAGCCCTTGTCCAATCCAAGGACAAGGGGCTCTTCTCCACCTCCGATGGGCGGTGGAGGTGGAGGCCGCGATTTCCTGGGGGGGGGTTCATGGTGGAATCTGGGAGTCCCCTTTAAAAAGGGGTCCCCCAGATGCCCACCCCCCCTCCCAGGAGAAATGAGTATAGAGGTACTTGTACCCCTTACCCATTTCCTTTAAGAGTTAAAAGTAAATAAACACACAAACACTTAGAAAAAGTATTTGAATTGAACAAAAAACATAACCACGAAAAAAGTCCTTTAATATTCTTAATTAACCATTAATACTTACCTGTCCCTTTAAATAAATGATCCCTCGAAATAGCCTCGGAAATGTTCTATCAGTTACAATGTAACAAAGTTATTACAATGTAACAACTTTGTTACATTGTAACTACGCCGCACCCCACGTCACTCGCCGCTCAGCCGCCGCATACGCGTCTGCGCTGCACGGACCCGACAGAGCTCTGAGCTATATAGCTCAGAGCTCTGAGAAGCATCTTTGAATTTGGGCTCCAAGGAGCCCCATTGGTCCTTAGCAGACCAATGGGGTTCCTTCTGATTCGCATGCGTAATTATAGTAATGCGAAATTACGAAAATTTCGGCTCAACTCTAGCTGCAGTATCTTACTATCATGATCCTCATGATTATATGGTCATATTAACCTCCCTGGCGGTAAGCCCGAGCTGAGCTCGGGCTATGCCGCGCAGGAGGATTTCTCTGCTTCTGGTGGGGCGATTCGCCCCATTCAAAGTGCTGTGCGCGCAGCCAGCACTTTGCTAGCCGCGCGGACAGCTCGATCGCCGCCGCTCTGCAGCGATCGCCCGCACGCAGCGGCGGAAGAGGACCCCCCCGCCAGAGCCCTGCGCTGCCCGGACCAATGAGTTACGGGCAGCGCTATGGGCTGGATCGAGTGCGCATGACGTCAGGACGTCGGCTGACGTCCATGACGTCATGCCGATCGTCGCCATGGCGACAGGAGAAGCCAAACAGGGGAACGCGTTATATACGCGCTCCCCTGTTTGCTATTGATGCCGGCGACGATCGCACTAGAGGGCCACATGCGCCCTCTAGTGGTGTTTCATGTAGCTACCACTCTGGTAGCTTTACATGAAACAAAAATTTTTTTAAAAAAAAAGCATTTTTGCCCATTTTTAAAAATAAATTAACCGCCAGGGAGGTTAAATGATAGCCAATAAAAAGCCACAAAGTCTACTCCAGTCCCCACAAGAATTATTTTTCTAAAATTATTTTACAATATTTGTTGCATGAAAGGATTTTGTATAGTTAATGTGTTTCTGTACGTTATAATAGTGTGTGAATAGTGACGAGCGAGCGTGGAGAGGTACATTTTGCCAAGCAAATGGCAAACACATGCGCAAGTTAATGTGCAAATGGCGAACGCAAATTGACAGTGCACAACAAGCAGCTCACAAAGAAAGAGACAGAACACAACATTTTCCCTCCCTTAATTCGTCTTTTATGAACACGATTTGAACTTCTCAGTCAGACTGAAGTATTGATCTCTCCTGTACAGCAAACTCATAACCAGACCATATTTGAAGACATAAACTTTAAGAGCAATCATAAAGAAGAGACAGGCTACATAAAGTTTGGTTTCTCCCCCTAGGAACAACAGAGTATATAAATCTGAAGATGCTGTTATATGCCCTAGTCATGTTTATTTGGGTTATTGTTTGCCTCTACCCTGCCTTCTGAAGAAAATAATGGAGCCATAGCTATGAGCTGAGGAACATGTGTTTGAGCTTAAACAGAAGTTAATAAATTGTTAAACACTTAATTGCTGATTACTCAGCAACAGCAGCATAAAGGTAAGAGCAATTTCTAGCTCGTTTTTCAAACTGTGATATAGTTTTGAGAACTACACAATATAATAAATCCGCAGAATGTTCTGGATCCCAAACTAGGTGAACCTCTGGGCCCCACATCTGCAAAGCTGCTAGTCATAACTCAATACACTAGGCATGGGTTTGTTTGGAAGTCTGAGCATTGCCTACAGAAGTAATAGAAAGGTGCCTTGGAGCACTGGGTCCCAGGTATGTCATGGGGGATTCTCAGGGTTTTCTTTATGTTCAAAAGCACTTAGTGAATGGCAGTTGCTCAGTCCAATTGCCAGAATAGTGTGCAAACAGGTGTGGGGTGGGAGGGAGCCAGCATCTTTGCATTAGTCCTTTCCACTGAGAATCCTTCATGAAGAGATGGATTAGTCAGAAACCTGTCAGTTCCATCAAATTTCTAACTACTGTAAGTGGCAGCAACATAGTAGAAAATTAATTCATAGTGCATTTTGTTCTGGAAGAAACATGCTTCTTATTTGTATGTGTTTACATGTATTACAGTTAAAAAAAAATGCAATAGTAGCCCTTTAATAAAATAAAATAAAATACATGCAGTAGTGCAGCACTGAATACTTATGCACAGTATGTATAAAAATACTGATGCACAGTATGTATAAAGAGGGGCATGGAAAGAAATGTTCAATTGTAATTAGAAAATCAAAGTAGCCCCCCCCCCCCCCATACACACACACACACCCCAAGCCTCCATTAACCTCCTTAGCAGTAATCACGAGTTCAGCTCGGGGTGGAAAAAACATGCCAGGAGTGGTAACCCCGAGCTGAACTTGTGGTAGCCGCCGGGAGGTCTATGCAGAGCAATGCGCACATCGGGTGTTTTTACTCATCTCCTGGGGGATCCCGACATCTACCGCCATTCTTCTTCCTTTCCTCTGAGGTTCTGCTTCCCCCTGGGGAGATCGCTGTCTATCGTCATGACAACAGCCGGCAATCTCATTATAGAGTTACAGCTCCACCTGGAGGACGGAGGGAAAACGGCAGCGCTGTAGTCAGGGAGGTGAGTGATTGCTGGGCTGCTTCAGAACTCCCTAGCAGCATGATTTTTTGATTTTTTCCAGGTTTTAGGATCTAAAAGCATGCAAAAAATTGCACTGCTTTTAGACCCTAAAATCCGGAAAGAATCATAACACCAAGGGGGTTAATCCAGGGGTCCCCAACCTTTTCCGGCCCGGGGACCACTTTCTGACCAAATTTCTCTCCGGGGCCCGGCGGGGGGGGGGGCACAATGTTGTGCGCATCGGGTTACTGGGGGGGGGGGGACATAGCTATCATAGTTTCCCCAGTATAGGGAGTTTAGTTGCCTCAGTATGGCTAGTACAGTTGCCCCAGTATAGCTAGTATAGTGCCCAGGAAAGCTAATATAGTGCCCAGTATAGGTAGGTAGTGCCCCAGTATAGCTAGTATAGTGCCCCAGTATAGCTAGTATAGTGCCCAGTATGGCTAGTATAGTGCCCCAGTATAGCTAGTGTGCCCCGGCATAGGTAGTATAGTGCCCCAGTATAGCTAGTATAGTGCCCAGTATGGCTAATATAGTGCCCCAGTATAGGTAGTATAGTGCCCCAGTATAGCTAGTATGCCCCAGTATAGTGCCCCAATATAGCTAGTATAGTGCCCCAGTATAGCTAGTATAGTGCCCCAATATAGCTAGTATAGTGCCCCAGTACAGTGCCCAGTATGGCTAGTATAGTGCCTAGTATAGCTAGTATAGTGCCCCAGTATAGTCAGTATAGCTAGTATAGTGCCCCAGTATAGCTAGTATAGTGCCCCAGTATAGTCAGTATAGCTAGTATAGTGCC
The DNA here is from genome assembly GCF_040937935.1 of Hyperolius riggenbachi. NCBI lineage: Eukaryota > Metazoa > Chordata > Amphibia > Anura > Hyperoliidae > Hyperolius > Hyperolius riggenbachi. The sequence goes on along the minus strand of NC_090648.1, from coordinate 160,637,520 downwards.
CAGTATAGCTAGTATAGTGCCCCAGTATAGCTAGTATAGTGCCCCAGTACAGCCAGTATAGTGCCCCAGTATAGCTAGTATAGTGCCCCAGTATAGCTAGTATGCCCCAGTATAGCTAGTATAGTGCCCCAGTATAGCTAGTATAGTGCCCCAGTACAGCCAGTATAGTACCCCAGTATAGCTAGTATAGTGCCCCAGTATAGCTAGTATGCCCC